>NC_056745.1:519232980-519252980 GCF_019279795.1 Protopterus annectens
GTACTAGTCAGCATTCTGTTAAACTGATGCTCCTAGTACACTATTTTTATAGGGTGAACAGGAATAGCAATAAATGACAAAATATTTATAGATAAAAATGAATGTTATGATAAGCCAGTATATAGATGTTTAAGAGTGTTATTGACTGAAACTTAAAGGGCAAAAACAGAAGGATAGTAAACGGTAATCATTGCCATGTTTTCAAAAGGGAAAGCAATATTTTTGGGGTTCCCTGTAGTTTTCCTATCTACTTACATGCTGTGGGGGAGCTGTACTGTGACCAGATAGACTGCCCCCCCCCCTACACACAGACCAGAGCTGTAATAGTACATCACTTTATTTTGTCCCTAGTCAAAGAGCCATCAGCCACCATTTCCTTTCCCAGTGGCAGCTGTCCTCAAGCAGAGCAGCTTAAGGCTTTTGTTAGCCTTAGCTCCCTCAGCCAATATGCTAATGTTATTCTTTAGGCTGTATGGGCTAACAGGAGTAGCCCGAGCCTGTGTTACATCATGGTCCTATAGGCAGCCATGTCTGCTCTGGCCTGTTATGGGACAAGACCAGTTTATTAAAATGTATATTAATTTCAGCTTACTAATGATGCTATAATATGATTGTTAAAAAGCAAATATCATTTGTATGCAGTAAAATATCCAAGAAAAAACGTTGCTGAAAACTGCTGGTGTTTAAAGTCAAGGTAAAATTTATTTGTAACACAAACAAATATGTAGTGAGCGCTTTCAGGCCAAAACCCTTCATCAGACAATACACCATACACCAACTGACCTATTTAAAATACAAATCCACCAATAAGATCTTAATAAAAAGCCTGCCTATTTTTGAGGGCTGGCTTAAGGGGTGCGACATCATTCAGTCCTGGATCTCTATGAGCTGTCAATTCTAGGATCCATTTGGATTCCATTAATTCAGTTGTCTGCTTTATGTCCCCACCCCTTCTATTTAAAAAACATTTAATATAACCCTAAATTTAAATTGATGTGTAGGATTATTTTTTATATGCCTATATAGGGTATTGTGTTTGACACAGTTTCTAATTGATGGCAGGTGCTGTAGTATTCTAACCTTGAGCATATTGTTGGTCTTACCAACATAGTAGGTCAGACAGGACGTGCAGTCAGCCAAATATACTACATCGGTTGTCCTACATGTCGCTCTCCCTTTTAGAAATATCCTCCTTCCATTGGCCGGATGTACAAAGACCACATCCTTGTTAATATGGCCACATGCCTTGCAGTGGCCACATGGAACAGTGCCCATCATTTTGGGCAAACATTTAGTATTGTTAGCCATCCTTTCCTTACAAAGCATGTCCTTAAGGTTCCTGTTCCTTCTATAACCAAACTGTGGATTATTGCCTACTATGTCCCTTAAGTAAACATCACTGGTGATAATGTTCCAGTTCTTATTTATAATATCACAAACCCCCTTAATATTGCTTCCATATGTCAACATAACCTTTTGTCTGGTTTGTGTACATTTGGTAACAGTATTATTCCCCTCCTTAACCCTTGTCATATTAATCCAAGGTTGGTACTTGTTCTGCCTGCATGCCCTGCCTTTATTTACTGCTCCATCTATCAGGCCCTCTCTATAGCCCCTTTCCTGAAAACATTTCCTCAACTTGGTTATTTCCTCATCAAACTGGTCATCAACCATACTTATCCTTGATGTCCTGCTCACCTGCCCTTGCACTATGTTGGGGAAAGTAAATCGGGGGTGCATGCTATCAAACGATAGCAACGTGTTTTTCCAGCACTCCTTCCTAAATAGTTGTGAACTAAAACCATCTTCTGTGAGTTTAACCCTCACATCCAAAAAAATCTAATGAATCATATGAGCTTTTTACACTAAACCTCAAAAAAGAGGTTGTGGAATGGAGGTATTCTACAAAACGTGCTAACAGCAAACTGTCGCCCTTCCACAAAATAAAAATATCATCTACAAAACGCAAATATGTACCTATGTATTGCTTCCATTCATTATTCCCCAGGACATGTTCCTTCTCCCAATAGGAAAGGACAAGATTAGCGTAGGTATTGGCACAGGGGGTACCCATGGCTACCCCCTGTGCCTGTCTATACGTGGAACCAATACCTAAAAAAAACATTGTTCTCCAATACTAGCGTCAATAGTTCTTTTATGAGATCTAGTTTAGATTCTATAATCCCCATGGTCCGTAAAAGTTCCACAATGGCTTGAACACCATAATTATTCTCTATAACAGTAAACAGGCTATGGACATCAAGTGTGACCATCATGACCATGGGTACCCCCTGTGCCAATACCTACGCTAATCTTGTCCTTTCCTATTGGGAGAAGGAACATGTCCTGGGGAATAATGAATGGAAGCAATAAATAGGTACATATTTGAGTTTTGTAGATGATATTTTTATTTTGTGGAAGGGCGACAGTTTGCTGTTAGCACGTTTTGTAGAATACCTCCATTCCACAACCTCTTTTTTGAGGTTTAGTGTAAAAAGCTCATATGATTCATTAGATTTTTTGGATGTGAGGGTTAAACTCACAGAAGATGGTTTTAGTTCACAACTATTTAGGAAGGAGTGCTGGAAAAACACGTTGCTATCGTTTGATAGCATGCACCCCCGATTTACTTTCCCCAACATAGTGCAAGGGCAGGTGAGCAGGACATCAAGGATTAGTATGGCTGATGACCAGTTTGATGAGGAAATAACCAAGTTGAGGAAATGTTTTCAGGAAAGGGGCTATAGAGAGGGCCTGATAGATGGAGCAGTAAATAAAGGCAGGGCATGCAGGCAGAACAAGCACCAACCTTGGAACAATATGACAAGGGTTAAGGAGGGGAATAATACTGTTACCAAATGTACACAAACCAGACAAAAGGTTATGTTGACATATGGAAGCAATATTAAGGGGGTTTGTGATATCATAAATAAGAATTGGAACATTATCACCAGTGATGTTTACTTAAGGGACATAGTAGGCAATAATCCACAGTTTGGTTATAGAAGGAATAGGAACCTTAAGGACATGCTTTGTAAGGAAAGGATGGCTAACAATACTAAATGTTTGCCCAAAATGATGGGCACTGTTCCATGTGGCCACTGCAAGGCATGTGGCCATATTAACAAGGATGTGGTCTTTGTACATCCGGCTAATGGAAGGAGGATATTTTTAAAAGGGAGAGCGACATGTAGGACAACCGATGTAGTATATTTGGCTGACTGCACGTCCTGTCCGAGCTACTATGTTGGTAAGACCAACAATATGCTCAAGGTTAGAATACTACAGCACCTGTCATCAATTAGAAACTGTGACGAACACAATGCCCTATATAGGCATATAAAAAATAATCCTACACATCAATTTAAATTTAGGGTTATATTAAATGTTCTTTTAAATAGAAGGGGTGGGGACATAAAGCAGACAACTGAATTAATGGAATCCAAATGGATCCTAGAATTGACAGCTCATAGAGATCCAGGACTGAATGATGTCGTACCCCTTAAGCCAGCCCTCAAAAATAGGCGGGCTTTTTATTAAGATCTTATTGGTGGATTTGTATTTTAAATAGGTCAGTTGGTGTATGGTGTATTGTCTGATGAAGGGTTTTGGCCCGAAAGCGCTCACTACATATTTGTTTGTGTTACAAATAAATTTTACCTTGACTTTAAACACCAGCAGTTTTCAGCAACGTTTTTTCTTGGATATTTTACTGCTTTACGGTTGCTGGGATTTGGCATAGCACAAGCTCTTTTTCTGGATCATTTGTATGCAGGACAGGGAAAAATACAGCTTCCTAAGCTACAGTATTGCTGTTTCTTAACTGCATTTAGTATGCAATAAGGAAAAAGTATGTGTTGCATGAAGTCGAGGCATGCTAGTTACTACAAAAGGAATTTGTTAGCCTGACTCCTCCAGGCTAGGAGTGCATTGTTGCTAGGGCAAGTTTGAAACATCCAAAGTCAGAAACAAGACCTCTTGGAAGCAGGTGGATCATGTATAGAAAGGTGTTCATGTGAGGTCTGAGGCGAAAATCATGAGGGATGAGGACATTTGCAAAGTTTTCTATTCATCAGAGTAAGTGTAATGTAATAAAACTGCATGACCAGTTTGATAAGGAAAATGTATAAAAATACAGTTTTTCTATGTAAAGTGAGAATGCTTCATCAAAGACTATGAAGATTGTCTCCCAGTGCTATAAGAATAAAATTTCTGTTTGCACATCCTGAAGTGTTGTTCCTGACTGAAGGCATATAAGGTAAATTCTTAATGTTATTTATTTATGACTATAACAGGCATAAGCTCAATGATGCAGGTGTCTTTTATGCTCCCTTCCCTAGGAGAGGCACACTTATCTTCCCTGTCTGTACCACCAAGTACCAAAGCCACTAACAAACCATGAGTGACTTTGTCCATAGATAGCACTTTACTATGCCACCTATATTGGTTAAGTTACCCTACAGTCAAAGGAAACTTAAAAAAACAAGTTAAATTTCAGGGGCCAGGATCCATCACATAATGCATGCACTCAGGTCCCTCAACAACAAGTACAAATATGACTCTGCCATTGTACATGTGGGTGTGAATGATCTGAGACATACCTCCCTGGACTACATGAAAAGAGACATGGAGGAGCTCTCGGATTATGTAGCCCAGGTGGGTATGACCATAGCCCTGAGCAGCATCCTACCATCACCCAGAATGATACCACAGTAAAAGCAGAAAATGATTGATTTCAACAATTGGCTAAGTTTCTGGTGTCATTCTAAGGGGATCCAGTATCTGTCTGCCTGGGATGACATGATTGACATACCTCGATGCTTTGCCAGAAATGGCCTGCATCTGTCACCCCTGGGTTCCAGATACTGGGCTCTTGCCACCTCTATAGTCCCTTTTTTAGGCAGTGTTCCAAAGACCAAATTACCACCATAACAGCTACAACCAAATGCAATCTGAGGGTCATGCTGCTCAATGCTAGAAGTCTAAATCTCAAAATGCACTCACTCGAAGCATTGCTTAAAATGGAGAATAGGGGCATTTGTGCTGTAACAGAGACCTGGTTCAAGGCAGCAGAAAGCACCCCTGCACTACCAGGCTATAACTCATTCCACACCTTTTGGCCCCAGAACTTGGACTGAAGCTCCAAAGGTGGTGGTGTTTCCATATTCATAAAGGATGCACACACCTCCAGACTGGTAGCTCAACATAACACATCAGATATACTTCAAGTGTAGCTAACATTGGATAAGACAGCAATTCAGGTCATGGCCTGCTATAGGTGCCCAACCATGTCCTAAGACTCACACTCCACATTCCTAAGCACCCTGGAGAATATTAGGGTCAAACCTAACACTCTCTTACTAGGTGACTTCAACTACCCCTCCATTAATTGGGAAAACTACTCATGTACCAATACACTTGCCCAACGTTTCCTGGAGTTCATTAATTCCAATGCCCTGGAACAGCTTGTTCTTACCCCCACTTGAGGTAGCAACATCCTTGACCTGGTCGTCACTAACATAGGCGACCATTGCTCTACACCAATAGTCAGCTCATTGGGTTCCTAAAACCAGAGGTGGCTAACTTCATGGCACCCATGCAAATGGAGAATAGTTGTATAACTGCCGAATCATACACCAATGCACTGTATGAACATGTACACAAATGCATGGATCTCACCATACCCAACAGAACCAAGACGCTGTCCTCCAAAAAAAGATAGCAAATCTGGTGGTCCCCTGCCATAAACAAACTCTACAACAGAAGGAGGAAATTGATGCAGAATAAGGTGAAGTCCCAAGAGTGGAAAAATTCCCTTATCAGCCTCAACAAAAAGTTGCAATCTCTCATCAAATCCTCTAAAGCTAGCTATGAAAACAGAATTGCAGCAGATAGTAAAGACAGCCACAAGGACTTCTAAGAATCTCCACAGCAATACCCAGATTTGCTCTGAGCTACTGCATAATGATATCTCCTATACTGAGCCAACAGATATTGCCAGTATACTGGCCGACAGATTCAGTGCCAACTTTACCCCCCTCCCGTCAAAGGACCAATACCAGTAGATTGCCAGGCACCCAGTATTACTGCTGCACAGGTTAAAACAGCACTGTACAAGGCCAAGAATACAGCTTCTATGGGACCTGACAATATCCCTGGCTGTGTTCTACATAAACTACAGAATGAACTGGCACCTCACCTGTGTGCCCTGTTCAGTCACAGCCTCACCTCAGGCTTTGTCCCTACTGAATGGTGCATGGCTACAGTCATCCCTCTCCATAAAGGAGGAGTGACTACAGACCCTGGGAACTATCTCCCCATTAGTCTGACATGCCTTATATGCAAAGCTATGGAACGCATCATCATGGACCTAATAAACAAGAATATAGGGAATCTCCAAATTCTGGATCCCACACAGTTTGGTTTTGTGAAGGGTAGATCATGCCTGCTCAACTTGGTCGACTTCTTTGAGTTAGTCACCAGAGCTGTGGATGAAGGCAAGGTGGTTCATACAGCCTACCTTGATCTGGCCAAGGCTTTTGATACCATTCCCCACTCAGGAATCATAGAAAAACTCACTAAGTTAGGCATCAACCCCTATATCAATAGGTGGGTTGCAAACTGGCTCACAGATAGAACTCAGAGTGTGAAAGTAACTGACTCCAAGTCAGACTGCCGACTAGTCACAAGTGGAGTCCCACAGGGTTTGGTCCTGGGTCCTCTCCTGTTTGGTATCTACTTCTCTGAAGTCCAGGTCAACACAAAGGGACTCTAGCTGACAAAGTTCGCAGACGATTGCAAGTTGAGAGCTATTATTAACTCCCCAAGTGATGTTGACATCCTGCAAAATGGCCTCACTGAGACCAACGACTGGTGTCAGAACCATGGCCTTAAGCTCAATGCCAAAAAATGTGTTGTCATCCCCTTTGGGAAAAACCCAATTCCCATAAATTACCACACTGATGGTAGGCCACTGAACTCAGAAGGTGTTTTAAGAGATCTGGGAACACAGGTTGACAACAACCTCTCTTTTGATCACCACATTTCCACTGTGGTCAGAAAGTCCTTCTATGTGGCACATCTCATTACTAAGGGTTTTGCATCCAGGAAGAAAGAGGTCATTGTCTCCCTGTACTCTTCCCTCATTAGGCCAATCATTGAGTACAATGCCTCATTTGGCATGTACCTCACTAGACACCTGCAACAACTGGAGAGGCCACAAAAGTGCTTCTCAAAGAGGATCGTAGGCCTTAAACACTTGTCCTATATGGACAGATTCAAATAACTCCAGCTATTCTCTGTCTCATATCACCTACTTAGAGGCAATCTCTGCTCGACTTACAAAGCCATGTCTGACCCAGCTCTGTTAGGAATGCTACATCTGAAGAAATCCCAATCCCTCCACACCAAACACTCCAGAGACCTCAACCTCATTACCACAATTAACAGAACATTCTGGAGGGACAGGTTCATAACCCAGAGACTGCACATGCTATGGAATAGACTTCCCATACATGTCAAGCAGAGCACCTTGCTGGCCGTCTTCAAGAGAAATCTTGAGTGGATGGGAAACAGAAAATTCACCCCAGGGATCACTCCAGTGGCTCTACTCAACAGAGGCACTGGGAACTAAGGTCAGGTGGCATGATGCCAGGGAAATCCTATGGCTAGGATTGGAAAGGTCCCAGGGCCATTAGCCTAGTACACACCTATGAACCTATGAACCTAGGAAGGAGAAAAAAGAGAGCGTTATATGCATGAATGATGGCATATTCTACAGCAAGATGATAAGGCAAAAGTAATGCCAGTTTTTCATCCAAATTTTACCAAGAAAAAGGCTAATTTTGTAAGCAGTTGGGTAGTTTAAAATAAGTCATATCTGATGAGTGATTGTGAAATAGATATTTTTATGAAATAAAATGATAGAATAATCTTTTTTGAGCAGTGTTTTATTACAAAGTCCTTCCCCCCCTTCCAGATTCATAACATGGCAGAAAAAGGGACAAAGCTTGAGTTATACCAATGCCCAAATATTTCTGTTTTCTGTTTTATGTGTATCCTCTGAGTTAATTGTGAAGTTTAGTGTACAGCTGGGAGTACAGGATGCTTGTTCCCTGCGTTAGACATTATATTTGCACATTTTCCATTTTGTGATCCTTTAATAACAGTTGTGAGCATTTTGGAAAAAAAATCACGTAATCATGTGTTTGCCTTAGACCCAAATGATGGTTTCAGAATGAAAACACAGGGCATATCTAAATACATTAATTGTACTGCTTTTAGGGTGACTTTGGAAATAGTGGCTTTACTTCCTCAAAAAGAAGATGATTACATGCTGTTAGAGTGTGTCACAAGACAGGGTGACTTGTGTGCTATCATGACTTTTATGTTTTTATATATACAATCTTTAGAGAAACTTTAATTCGAAAACAATGGAGCATGATATAGCTATTCAGAAAAGAAGGATTTTATGAATGTTATGGCTAAACATGTTAATAGTGTTAAGGAAGTCACAAACTTAGATGTCAAGGATTACATGTTCAGCCTATATCATATCTGATAAACAATTTTGCAAGTGAGGCGTTGCACCATCTAGCTAGCTAGCAGAATTTCCTGGTATCCTATGTATAAAGGCAGCCACATTCAGTATTGTATTCCTCAATAATGTTGCGCCAACTCAAAGTTGCAGAGGTATTTAATGGACCAAGGTATAATCACTGGTAATGAATCACAAAATTCAGATTTGAGGTTCCACCCTAGCAGACAGACTTAAACACCTGTCAGTTATAAGTATATTACATGTTAGCAATTTAAACAAATCTTGGATATTTGGAGTTAGGTGTTTGCTTTTACTTATAGCGTAGCATCCATTTTAAGAAAAGTGAAAAAATGAATACACATTCACCATGATTCCTTTGATGAATGCAAATTCAAGCAATGTAATATGTTTTTTAAAGTGTCTTTTGGCATTGTGGTAGGCTTCATTCTCTCCTCCCCCTGAAACAATCCATGACCTGGGACATAACTGAGTTCACACAACCTTGAAGAAAAAGGGGATAGTCAATCTGGCACAAAGGCAGGGTTTCCCATTTTCCATTGCTGTGTTCCTCTGTTGACAAACATTTGTTCATAAAACTCTCAACTTGCAATATTTGCTTTCATAGATCAGCAGTTAGATGAATGATAGCTCACGAGAAACCATTCCAACAACAATCTACAGGCAGTTATGTACGCACATTATTAACATATCATGAGTGTGAGAAATGCTTTCCTTCATAAAGTAATAGTTACTAAATTATCATGCAAGCTACATTCAAGGGATATGTTTATATGACAAGGTAAAAACATACTCTAAGGCCAGTGCCATCAGATCTTATTGTAAATTCCACATCATCAAAGGAAGATTACAAAAATCCCTGTCTGCAGTGTCAATGGGCTATGACTTTTAAAGAATAATGAATGCTTTTACAGAGGATTGAACAATGGTACATAAATATAACAGACAGTGCTGTATTTGCCTATCATTCAATTGCAGAAAGGGTGCTCTGTAGTAGCTTAGTGCCTAGTTACATCACTATTTGGCATCACATAGGGCTCTACAAATTCTTGGTTGAGACACTCAAATTAATGTTACTGTCCCTGTCACTGAATCGATCAGTATGTGCACTCCAATGGTCTTCATGCAACTACAATGAGTCAAAATGATTAATTTAGAGATTTCATGGATCAAGCACATGGCTGGTAGAGCCAAGGCTACGGAACTCTGGGCAAATAGAGTAATGGGAAGCAGTAAATAAGTAGCCACTCAAGGCGGCCATCTCACACATAAACTAATCTAATTGCATCTTACTTTCAAGAGAGAACTCACTGTAATAGGTATACTTAGGGAGTGAATCCAAAGCAGTACAACACAGAGAAAAAAGTAGAATCTCAGAAATGGGCAGAGGAAGGAAGTGTTCAGGATAAAATGTCCCCTCTGATCCTGCAAAAAGATTCCCTCTTCTTGGGCTGAAAAATCCAGACTACAGTTAGCGGTGAACATCCGTGCCACATTCAGCAATATGTGAATAAGTTTAATATTCCTTTAATTGATTTGCCTCCAATCCTTTAAGAGACTTACATCTAAAAGTTACAGTGAGTCAGGTGACCTTGGGTTGATGGTGTTCTCCAGTAAAGCTCTGAACAGCAAGCAGCTCTGTGTTTGGACACCCCATTAATTGACCTTCTTTATTATGTGTACTATTTCAAAGATGTGACAATATTCGTATGTGACAAAGTGGTGACAGTGTAAATCACTGTTGCAGGTCCATCTGAAAACTAGTACTAGAGGCATTCATGCCTCTGTTGGAATAGCCTTTAATGGCATTTGCTGAAAAGAGTATTGGTCTCCTGATGGTAAAGCAACAATGCAGCAGAAATCCAATTATGGATTGCTTGGCCATGGAGAACAATCCATACCTGAAGTAAAGCAGAAAAAAATGTTGCTCTGCCTTACTGAACCTATGCATACTCTTGAGAGAAAACAAAAAATAGCAATGAATGCTGAACACAAGCAGCTTGAAAAAGTGATATCCCTGTTGTTGGCTTCATGGAAATTGAATGGAAGGTGCATACACTGATTTAGAGTCACAGCTGAAAACGCTTTTGATAGAAATGCATTACCCATGAGCAAAATCTGATCCTTCTGAAAAACTGCAAGAAAGACCCAGCCAAGCTAGTCTTGACTATGTAATAATTTAAATCTCTTGTAGGCAGGGGTGGCTCATGCTATAGGACTGCAGGACTACAGCCCCCCCACCTGTAAAAATGAATAAAAGAAATTAAAAAATAAAATTAAAAAAAATAAAACAATTTCACGGACTCCGCGCATGCGTGCATGGTTCCTGACTGCTGTGTTAGGCAGACCAGAACTCCATGCATGCATGCATGCATGCTCATTCCTAAGCTCCAGACTGCTCTCTTAGGCAGTCTGGACAGGGAAGACAGGAAACTCCGCCCTTCCAGCCCAGAGGTCTGTGTGGTGACATCTGCACAGACCAGAAGGTCACCGGACTGCATCGCCCGCAGGCTGGAGGCTCCAGCCTCCGCACATCTCACGGGACAGGATGCTCCAGTTATCTCGCGGGAGACCCATGCATGGGCTATTACAGACAGGAGGATTTAGCTGGGCTGCAGAGTGGATCGGCCGGTAGAAGCCTTAACAGCAGGATTGCCATAATTATGGAGGACAGGTAGGGTGTGTGTGTGCCCGTTACATAACTTAGCTGGGCTGCAGAGTGGATCAGCCGGTAGAAGCCTTAACAGCAGGATCGCCACCATTATGGAGGACAAGTAGGGGGGGTGTGTATATAAAATGCCCCAGGTGCTACGTGGTGGTGGGTAGAGAATAAGGCTTGAACCCTGTACCCTGGGCCCAGGTGGCAAATGCCGGAATTCCCTACCCACCACCATTTGTAAAAATGTTGCAGATTTTTCCCTCATACTTGTTCTATTCCTCATAAAATCTGTGGTTTCTGTATTTTTGTGTCCTTGTAAAGCCAGTAGTGCATTGGTGCAGTGGTAGTATTATTGCCTGACAGGTACAGGTTCTCTGGTTTGATTCTTGGCTGGGGTGCCTTACCTTCCATGTGGAGTCTGTATGCCCTCCATGTGTTTGTTTCCTCTAGTGACATCCCATCTTACAAAACATGTCTCTGTCTGGAGGGTTTCTCCCTGGGCCTCTACTAAAAATTAGCTTTTGTTCTGAGTCGGACTTTCCTGGTTAACAAATGTTAAAAATGACACGCATTTGAATATCAGACTTCATATTTATCAGAAAGTGCATGGTAACACAAAAGCAATTTTCTAAGTGTATAAGATGGATATTTGAAATTTGTCCCCATTTTTGGGACTGTATTCCCCCATTATTGGCTTCATCCAGGTGTTTTGTGCTAAGGTTGAGAGCTATGATAAGAACTGAATTCAGTGAATATGTTTGGGGGCTATATTCCCCCATTACTGGCTTTGTCCGGGTGTTTTTTGCTAAGAGGTTGAGAGCTATGGTGAGAACTGAATTCACTGAATGTTTGGGGGCTGTATTCACCCATTATTGGCTTTGTTCAGGTGTTTTGTGCTAAGAGGTTGACTGACAGCTGTGCTATGGTGAGAACTGAATTCACTAAATGGTAGCCATTTAAGTTTCCGTCTTCCTCTTTCACAAAACAGCTGATTTGGCAAAGTGGTATGTTGCTCTGACTGTTTTGCACAGGGTCTTGGGTTTAAGGCTTGGCAGTGAAATGTATGGTGGTAACAGCATTTTATTTTAGCAACTTTCCAACATTATACAAGCAATGTTTAAAATGTGTCCCTGGTTTTTGGGCTTTTGTCCCCCCCACAATAAACTTTGGCTTTTTCCAGATTTCTTTCTGCTGCAAAGTTCAGAGATACAGCTAAGCGAGTAGATTTTACAAAGAGCTGAGAGCTGCAGGGGAGCAAAAGTTTAGTGCTGCATATGCTGAGTCTGCTTGCACTCTTAATAGCACAACAGGTAGTAAACTTGCTTTTGATGCAGAAGGTTGTGGGTTATACTCTCACAGTAGATAGATGCTTTGCTGATACCGTACTGTGTTGCAAAAGGGGTGGATGCTGCACTCCTTTTTTGGCAAAGATACCTAGTAACTATGAACCTGTTATCAGTTTGCCATCCATTCCCTATTGCAATATTACTAGCTTATCATTTTTTTAGTGTAAGATAGGCAATTTATTCCTCAAGGGTAACAGGCACTTTATTTGTAGATGAAACAATGAAATACAAAGTTGTTTGCTAGCAGCAACCTCTTCATTAGTTAAAGATCCCTTTAATGTGGAATTATTTAGATGACATTTATTTCTTCAGAGATTGTGCATATGTACTGATACTGGTGGACTTTAGAAGTTTGAGTAGACTTTTATGATGGAAATGTTCTGAATTGGGCAGTATTGTCATTACTGGTGCATGCATTTTGTTTCATTGTTTACTGGAAAATTTTCAAAACAATAATTTTAAAACACCCTCTAAAACTGTATTGTATTGTACAAGGAATATAATTTAATACAATCAGAAAGGTGTATGAAAGAGCATGTGTATGTTTCGTGTGCAAGGGGCCTGTGATTTGAAAACAGCCCAAACCCAAAGTTAATCTGCTACTGGCAAAATATATTTTCTTTGAATGTGGATTTCAATGCTGTTTCAGTGAATGTGAGTTTTCAATGGCAGAGAAGTTTTAATGCTAAGTCTGTTCTCATTGTGAGACTGCATTGCTTTGTTTAGCAGATATGATATCTATTAGTGTTTGAGCTGTAAAATGCAAAATAAAACTTTCAAATGAAGTCCAAATCATTGCAGAAGTAAAGCAGTATGCACATTAGTGTTTATGGTAAATGGGGTGAAATAGCAAAGTAATGGTTCATTGGAATGGCTGTAGGGGGGGAAGCTCCATTCGACTATGATTTTGTGAGGGGGGAGGGCAGCAAACTCAAAGACAGCCCCGGCTGAACTATACCTCTCAAGTGTCCAGATTTTTGCAGAATGAATAGATTTTTACTTCTTATTTTTGGTTTGTTCCTCATAAAATTTGTGGTTTTCTGTCAAATCATTTAGGAATGAAGTCACTAAATAATGACAGAGTTTCAGACTCCATAACCTTCAGAAAAATGCATGCTAATGCAAGAGCTATTATTCGATCAACTGTCTCATTTTATACAAGAGCAATTTTTAGTACCGTTTATATGTTCCCCCCATATATTTGGCCTTGTCCAGATTTCCTGCATTAACAGGTTGAGAGGTACATGCAAACAAATTGCTTTATAGAATTAGGCATATCCAAACCTCTCAACTGTCCCCAATTTTGGCTCAAAATGTTGCTCTTCCCCTAATAATCCCTCCGAAAATAGCAATTTTGGAAGAAAACATGGAGGGTTTACAATTAATAAATAACTGTAATAATCAGTTATAGATTACTTTTGTTTCAGAAATGCATATAGATTATTTTATTTTGTCAGCTGCTCAAGTTAGCAGTACTAATATTAAAAAGTGTCCCTTCTTTGACAGATTCCCAGCTGTATTGTGTGGCTATTTTATATTTTTGAATCACAGTTTTGGTCCATTTTTCATAAAATTCTGTTTTTTTTTTTGGCAAATTAGTGGCAAATCATTAAAGACTGAAGTTAGAAAATAATGACAGACATTTCAGTTTCAGATTTCATACCCTTCAGAAAAGTCATACTAATGCAAGACCTACTATTCTATTATCTTTCTAAGTTTATAAGAGCAATATTTAAAAATTGTCCTTATTTTTGGGCCTTTGTCCCACTTTTATGTATGGCTTTGTCCAGATTTCTTGCTCTGAGGTTGAGTGGTATGACAAATGTGTCAGGGCCATCACAGTCAGCCAGAGACATTTCAAATTGTGACATACTTGTTGCACCCCATTCCCCCATGTAGTGACTCTGGATGTGTCCAAGCAGGGCAAGGAGCAGTTATGCAGTGTAAATGTGCAGACGATCCCTCCATCCAAGGTAGACACAAGTACTACAATGGCATTTCATCTGTCCTTGATTTTGCAGAATGTTCTGGCTTCTGTCATATTTTATACTGTTGATTTATGCTTATTATTATTCAGAAAGTGCCTGTTGCTCTGTGTTTAAGTAGCAATGCTTTAACGACTATCTGGTACGCTTGTCTGAGATTGTAAGATGCAAGTAAGTTTTAATAAGCATACTGTTAAAGAATTACCAACATTGAAAGCCTTTCTGTTGTTGCCATGCAGAGAATACTTACATAACTAGATAACATATAAGCCTTGGGTATTGAAATGCATATGACAGTATTTGTAATAAAGGACAGGATTACATTATTTTAAGAGCTCATTACAGGCTTTACCTGCAAACTAAACAGAATGCCAATCTATCTTGTGTGGTCCATAACCTGTACAGTAATCCTTTAAGCAATGTATGTTGAGCTTGTTTCCTGTTTGCTTTTCATTTTTTACTTTAATCATGTTTTCCCCATGAAACAAGTAGATAGTTGTTGTCAGGCAGCAGGTCTTTTTTGGATAAGAAACATTTTTACAAGTGGGGGTATCACAGAGATTGCTACTTTCAGCATGTTACTTGGTAGTTTAATAAAGCTGAATATGAATTATGATTAGAACTGGAGTACAATGAGTGGATTGAGTTGAGTGCTGCTTGTTTTCTTATACTTGATTTTGACTGGCATTCCATTAATGTATTTAAAAAGTAATTTATTTTTTCATGCCTCACAACCTTTCTGTTTCCATCTAGATATTAGATAAGCTGTCATGCAGCCAATGCATTGAAATATTTTTTTCTTCTACACTTCATTTTGTCTTGATTGGACTCTCATAATGATGGTTTGGCACCAGGGCATCATATTTAATTAATTACAGTTTTTGTGGTTTTGATCATAGCTCCTCCCCTTTCTAGTTGGCCATACCCATTCCCAATGACCCCACCCATTCAGCTGTCTCCTGCAGCCCCCCTTTGATTTGAAGTCACCAGCCACCACTGCTTGTAGGGGAGGCCCATGGGATATATGCAAATGATCCCTTAAGGACATACTAGTGTTTCAGCTATATGGCTTCTGAATGCCAGTGGATTTTTACTAATTTAGTCTGTATGGGTACGTTCAGAACAATAAAGCCAGAATGTACCCATAAAAAGAGTCAGCATTATGTGCTGGCAGTCTTACATAATCAAGAGTAATAGCAAATTAAATGAACATCATGGCTTGAAATTCACAGAAAGTAAAAACAAGAAAACTGTATGGAGAAGTAATATGAACTACTTATCAAATCTTTAGGGCAGTTTTGAAGGATGGACAAGTAAATGATAAAATAAAGACAGATTTCAAACCATGACACAAATGCAGCAAAATACTCAATTTCCTGTATAATTAAATGCTGAATTATTATGCTATTTGTAATTTTTTAATTTAAAATATTCATTCTTTAACTCATTCACTGCACTGGAGCTCAGGGAGTTTGCACTGTAACTTCCAATGAGCAAAACCTAAGCCTTTTCACAGAATCAAGTTATGTCCTCACATTTCAAACAAATGTTAACATCTCTGGAACTATAAGGATTATGAAAGTAGTATAAATAGGTTCATAGGTTCATAGGTAGGTACTAGGCTATTGGCCCTAGGGCCTATATAAGCCTAGCCAAAAAGGTGCCCTGGCTTTCGCCACCCAAGAAAATTATTTTCCTGTGCCCCTATCAAACAGAGCCACAGAAGTGATCCCCGGGGTGAATTTCCTATCTCCCATCCAGTCATCAAGATTTTTCTTGAAGAGTGCTAATGAGGAGCTTTGTTTGATATAGATAGGTAGTTTGTTCCAGAGTATGGGAAGTCTCTGGGACAGGAATCTATCCCTCTATCATGTTCTGTTTATTGTGGTGACAAGGTTTAAGTCCCTAGAGTGTGTAGCTCGGAGGGACTGGGATTTCTTTAAGTGGAGCATGTCCAACAGCTCTGGGTTTGACATAGCTTTGTATGTTAGGCAGAGATCGCCTCTGAGTAGGTGATATGCGACGGAGTAAATCTGGAATTTTTTAGACGGTCTGTGTAGGGCATCTGTTTTAGGCTGGTAATCCTCTTTGTGCGGTATTTCTGTGGCTTTCTAGCTGTTGTAGATGTCTTATAAGGTACATACCAAAAGGGACGTTGTACTCTATAATGGGTCTAATGAGTGATGAGTAGAGGGGAACAATGACCTCTTTTTTTCCTGGATGAGAAACCATTTGTGATGAGGTGTGCCACATAGAAGGATTTCCTGACTACTGTGGTGATGTGATTATCAAAGGAGAGACTACTATCCACCTGTGTCCCAAGGTCTCTTATCACACTTTTGGTGTTAAGTAGACTACTGCCTATGTGGTAGTTCATGGGTACAGAGTTTTTACCAAAAGGGATGACAATGCACTTTTTGGCATTGAGCTTGAGGCCATGGCTTTGAAACCATGCATCTGTCTCAGTGAGGCCTTTTCGTAGGATGTCCACATCATTAGGAGTTTTGATTATGGCTCCTAGTTTGCAGTCATCTGCGAACTTCATTAGCCAAAGACCTTCTCTGTTAGCCTGTACTTCTGAGAAGTAGATGCCAAACAGGAAAGGACCCAGGACTGAACCCTGTGGTACTCCACTTGTCACTGGTCTGAAGTCAGATTTGGAGTCTGCTACTTTCACAGTGGGGGTTCTGTCAGTGAGCCAGTTCATAACCCATCTTGTGACATAAGGATTTATACCTAGTTTAGTGAGTTTATCTATAATTCCAGAGTGGGGGGATGGTGTTGAAAGCCTTGGCAAGAGATAGATAGGCTGTGTGAACCACCTTACCCTCATCTACGGCTTTCGTGACCATTTCAAAGATGTCTGTCAGGTTTAGGAGACATGATCTGCCTTTTACAAACCCGAACTGGGTGGGGTCCAGAGTTTGGAGATTACCAATGTCATTGTTTATAAGTTCCATGATGATACATTCCATAGCCTTGCAGACCAGGCTCATCAGGCTAATGAGGTAATAGTTCCTGGGGTCTGTGGTGGCTCGCCCTTTGTGGAGTGGGATAACTGTCGCTGTGTGCCATTCAGTGGGCATAAAGCCTGAGGTGAGGCTATGACTGAACATGGTACTTAGGTGGGATGCCAGTTCATTCTGTAGTTCATGTAGAACGCAGCCTGGGATGTTGTCAGGTCCCATGGATGCTGTGTTCTTGGCTTTGGAGAGTGTGGTTTTTATCTGTGCAGTCGTGATTACAGGAACTTTGCATTCTTCCGGTATAGAGATGGGCCCTTTAGGGGGTGAGAGGGGGGTAAAGTTAGCACTGAACCTATCTGCCAGGATGTTGGCAATATCAGTTGGTTCTGTATGGCAAATGCTTGATCACAAGCTATTTTATAGTGGCATTTTTCTTTAGGTTCTAGGTCTTAAACTGAATTTTATAACTCACAGTAAACAGTAACTATTACATTTGTAATATTTTGTAAACAATTTAAAATATCTCACAAACCACTCAAGTTACACAGATACTGTCAGCAACATTTTATTCATCTAGCCGACAGCTTTCATATGAGGCTAATTAAGTTCTATCTATGTTACTTGGTTGTTCAGATACTTAGAAAAATGTGAAAATTATATCTATATAAATTAATATCATAAAAACAACAGCTAATATTTATTTACCTGCACAAGATAACAGTCAAATATTAATGCAGTTGAGTTTACTATTGTGTAAGCTTTAAGACGAAATTTTTAAAACCTTGCACATAGCATGGTTTTGGAAACAGTGATGCAAATATGAACAGGCAATACTTGACGCCTCGGGGCGTCAGTAAGAGTTAACTGCAGATGCACCTGGAGGCATCACTCAGATGTAATGAGTTAAGGTCTCTTTGAGAAGTCTAAGATAACTAACAAGGTTCTTTCAGGGCAAAAGCAGAAGAAAATTACTTCCAGCTGCATGCATGTCTTTCTCTACCTTTTTATTTAAAAAATGTGTTATTGTTGGTGACAGTACTACTATTAAAGAACACTGTTACATATACCAAAGAAGCTTTCTGCACTAGCTGGAGACTGGCTTTAATGGTGGTCGCACTTATTCAAGATGTTCAGCTGTTAGGGCAAAACATATGACTTTAGCTGATTTCTGGTTCGTACTTACATTGATGATTTTGCTTTGCTCTATAGGGTCAGCATTTCTTATATTGGATTTAATCTATTTTCCTAATCTGTATATCAGAAGGACAAAACTGCATTTCATAATTTTATTTTCACACTAATTTATCATTTGAATCACGAAACATCATAAACACCTCTAAAATCAAATAGGACTTTTGTGTAACTGAAAATGGAACCATTTTTCACTTGGTACAAATGACTAAATTTGACTTCTTTATAGCTTTGTAATTTATGAGAGCAGAAAGCCAAGTGCATCTTTTGAAGAGTACTCTACAATGCCAGCTATGATGTAAGAGAGAGATTTATAGATTAGCTGGGAAACAGAAAAAACAATACTGTAATAAGTCAACAGAAGTAATAAGATAAAGATAGAACAAAATTAGATGCTGAAGCAGGCGTAAATATTTTATTTCTTGTTAATGCTGACAGGCATGTAAACGGTAATGAAGCTTTAGAGCAGGGAAATGTCAGGTAGAAATTATTCATTTTGTTCCTCAGGCCTCATCCTTTGATTTATGCACATATATAAAATAACATGTTTGCTATTATGCTAAGATATAAGATATATTGGAAAGGTGTACAGAGTACTTCTGGAAATTACAGATACCAGTTTTAGAAAGTTATGCAATTTATGCCCTTAATTGCACTGACCAGATGTTTAGGCCAGACATTTTCTATTGTGTTCTATGTAAGCAATTTAGAAATAACATGTCATTATATTTGTCAGACCTGTTTTCTTCCATTCAGCTTGATTCTGAAGCTGGATTTAATTTAAACAGACTAGATATTGCTGACAGATGGTAGAAATAAGCTTAACAAGAACAGAAACATATGTTGAGTTCCATATCAGACAGTCTGTTTATAAAACCTTGAAAGAATGGTAGATGGAAAAGCCAATGTACATATTTGGACAATCAGATTAGCACAACTGGACTTAATCTTGTCATGTCAGCATGATAGGTGAAGTTGTGTCACTCCCGGCGAGAATAATATAGGGATGGAAATCAAATCTTTGTTTACTTACCTAGACTAAACACAAGCCATGTGTAAAGAACAGAATACAATTTACTGTTCATAGGGAAAAAAAACAAGCCTTATCTAACATTTAAATAGTATTCTTGTGATAACTGTCATCGCCTTAGCATAAACAGCAATGAAAAGGCGATCTGCATGACTTATGATCCATACACTTTATTAGCATGACAAAGAAAGCAATTTCAATTCAGAACGGCAAACAGTACATCCTAAGTGCCATATTATATATTTTTTAATTCATAAAATGTTGAT
>NC_056745.1:519557980-519732980 GCF_019279795.1 Protopterus annectens
TTCCCTGTCCAGCAGGGATGCTGGTGGGATCCCAGGGGTATATTTTCTGTTTCTCATCCAGTCGTCCAGGTTCCTTTTAAAAAGACCTTGTGAGGTATTCTGCTTGACATGGAGATGGAGTCTCTTCCACAGATGGGAGAGTCATTGGGACACAAATCTATCCCACCAAGTTCTATTAATGTCACAGACCAGGTTGAGGCCTTGTGTAAGGGTTATGTGAGTAAAGTTTGACTTACGGATATGCAGCAACTCCATCACAGCTGAGTCTGAGATGGTCTTGTATGCCAAACACAGGTCACCTCTGAGCACTCTGTATGAGACTGAGTAGAGGGACAGGGCTTTTAGCCTATCTGTATAGGATAGGTGTTTGAGATCCTGGATTTTTTGTGGTCTCTCCAACTGCTGCATGTGCTTGACAAGGTAGATGCTGAGGGGGGAATTGCGCTCGATAATGGGTCTGATAAGGGAGGAGCACAGAGATGTTATGACCTCCTTGTTCCTGGATGAAATACCCTTACTTGTGAAGTGGGCCATGTAGAAACCCTTTTGTACAACAGAGGCAATGTGGAGGTCAAAAGTCAGGTTGCTATCAACCTGGGTGGCCAAGTCCCTCACAACTGATTGCATGCGTAGTACATTGTTATTAATAGGATACTTAGTGCGGTTGCCATTTTCCCCAAAGGGGATAATGATGCATTTCTTGGCATTTAGTTTGAGGCCATGGTTCTGCACCAGTCATTAGTTTGGGTAAGGCCCTCTTGGACTATGTTCACATCACTAGGTGAATTTATGACTGTGCCCAGCTTGCAGTCATCTGCAAACTTGGTCAGCCACAGACCGCTGGTTTTGGCTTGCACCTCAGAAAAATATATCCCAAACAGTAGAGGCCCCAAGGCCAATCCTTGGGGTACTCCACTTGTTACAGGTCTACTTCCAGAGGTGGCTTCCTCTATTTTGATTGAGTAGGTCCTATCAGTGAGCCATTTAGCTACCCATCTGGTAACATATGGGTTGATGTCTAGCTGGGAGAGTTTATCTATTATGCCCAAGTGAGGAATAGTGTCGAAGGCTTTGGCTAGGTCAAAGTAGGTGGTGTGCACTGTCTTTCCCTCATCCATGGCTTTGTTGACTGTTTTAAAGAAGGCAACCAAGTTTAACAGGCATGATCCCCCTTTGACAAAACCAAACTGTGTGGGATCAAGTGTTTGTAGGTTGCCAGTGTCCTTGTTTATAAGGTCCATGATAATGAGTTCCATGGCTAGTTATGCTGATGGGCCTATAATTACATACAACACTGTGGAACGTTCCCAAATGTAATTTGACAAGTTTGCAGCTTGTACTTACTTTACAGGTATTCTGTAAAGGTGGTTGCACCGAGGCACTAGAAGGTTTTGTATTAAAGTTTGGATATTATTTGTGGTTTCTTCTTCAAATCGTTTGGGTTTCCTGCTGCAAATTTATCGAATTACTTTAGGGAACATTCCACAGTGTTGTATGTGATCAAAAAGTTGTGGTTGTATAATAATTGCCTGGGAGTGGACACTCCACCTTTGTGTAGAGGAATGACAGTGGCTGTACTCCATTCTGCTGGGATGAAACCGGTGCACCGGCTTTGGTTGAATAGGGTGCCTAGTAGTGCTGAGAGCTCTTGCCTGAGTTCATGTAGGACACAGCCAGGGATGTTGTCAGGCCTCATGGAGGCTGTATTTTTTGCCTTTGAGAGGGCATTAATGACCTGCTCCCTGGTGATGATGGGAGGGGGACAGGTGCTGGAGATGTCCTGGTTTATTGATGGGGGGATGGGGGGTGAAGATTTCACTGAACTTGTCTGCCAGCAGGTTGACTATATTTATGGCATTTGTGTATGTGTTATTCTTGACCACCAATTAAGAGCAGATTTGGGAGTTACCTTTGAGACTGTGGACTTATGCAAAGAAGACCTTGTGATTTTCCGTAGTGGATATGGCCAATTTGGACTCAAAGTTAGCCTTAAAGATTTCACCAGTGACCTTATTTGCTTCTTCAGACAAAGGAGAGGTTGCTTCCAACTTGACACCTGCTCCTTCTTGGTCCAGCAATTTTTTCCTTTTATTATAGAGGCTGTTTATTGCTGTTGTCTACCAGACAGATTTGAGGAAGTTGAGTTGGTCCTGTCAGGTATTGCTGAATCCATGCAGCTATATAGGTGCTCATATAGTTTTTTGTTGTAGGCTTGGACATTACTGCTTGTTCCAACTGAAGGGATGGTGGCTGTGAAGCTGTTTATACCTAATCTCAGTAGATTGTAGTCAGCTTTGGAAAAGTTTTTTTGTTCAACACTGACAAGGGGGGGTCAGAGGGGATGGTGGCTTTGAAAATGATTGCTTTATGGCGGGATCTTACCAAGGAGGATGACACTGTAGGGGTGCTACAGTGGCTACTCATGCCCAGGATATTTTCACCTCTTGTGGGGGTGTCAACCAGCTGATTTAATGCATTGGCATTGACGAAGTCGAGGAATCACTGGGAATTCGTGTTTGAACTAGAATAGGTCTTCCACTCTATGGTTGGGTAGTTAAGGTCATCCAGGATCAGGGTAGAGGGTTGAATCTTTATGGATTCAAGTAAGTCCAGATAGCTGGAGTGGGACTCCTGAGTCATGGTTGGGGGGTCTGTAGCTAGTTATGATTTGAAGAGGTGCTTTGTCAACAGTTAACTGCACCTGGAGTGTCTCCTGCATGTCATACTGTTGAACCAGCTTGGAGGTGTGTATGTCTTTGATAATTATTGAAACTCCACCTCCTTTGGATTTGTAGCCCTCCATTTGGAGTCTGAAAGTATGGTAGGGCAAGTAACTTGGTAAGGCTGGGGTGCTCTCCACAACTTTGAACCAGGTTTCAGTGACTGCACAAACGTCAGCATCTTTCAGAATGAGGAATGCTTGCAAGGAGTGCAGTTTCCTGTTAAGACTCCTAGTGTTTAGCAGCATGACCTTTCAATTTCATTTAGAAAAATTTTTCATGTTGGTAATTTTGTCCTCATGACTTTGCCTAAAAAAGGCAGTATGGGGGAGGCAAGAGCCTTTGCCAGAAGCCTGAAGCCCCGGGGAGACGGATGAAGGCCATTTTGGGCAAAGCATTGTAGTCTGTCAATCATGTCCTCCCAGGCTGTCAGGTACTGGATCTCCTTGGAATGACACCAGAAACTAATCCAATTGTTAAATTCAATCATTTTCCATTTGTATTGAGGCATAATTCTGGGTGACAGTAGGATGCTGCTTAAGGCTAGGGATATACCTGCCTGGGACACATATTTGGTGAGCCTAATCATGTTTCTCTTCACATAGTTCAGAGAGGTGCGTCTCAAGTCATTCACACCAACATGGACTATGTCAAAGTCATAACAGTACCTATTGTTGAGAGACTTGAGCACATGAGTGATATGGTGGATTCTAGTACCTGGCAAGCAACTTACAGTGACTTTCCCCTTGTCTAGCTTGGTGAGGGGCACATCTGTGTGTCTCACGATAGAGTCTGCTATAACGAGTATGTTGGGTTTGTGGCTGGGCCTTAGAGGCTGTGAGACACAGGCATGTGTACTATGTGGGTTGCTGATTAAATGTATTCCTGGGGATTCAATAAACTCTGTGTAGGCTTAGCGTGAAACCTACACAGAGCTTACGTGTTTGCATGGTGAGCAGCAGTGCTAATTGTATATGCATTCCACGTACCATGTTTAAACGAAAACAAATGCGGTATCTTGGCTAGCAACAGTGTTGCAAACCAGGAAACCATGTAAAGCAACATGGACAGTGGCAGACATGCAAACCTGTTTACCTATGGGAAAACTAGGTGTGCATGTCTGTGCGGAATGACACAAGGATTACCATGGTTACTAAGAAAGCAATGTGTATAATTCTAACACATTACATGACAGTGTATACAGTGCAGAGTATTGTGGGAACCTGGTTCAGGCAAACTGAGCAAAAGTTGTGTAAATGATCATTAAGGGTACATTGACTGCATTATAAATAAATAGGGGAAGTGTGTGTGTTGAATAGGGGCACACAGATGAATTGTAGAAATTAACACAGACAAAAAAGGTCAGTGAAACATGGTAATGTACAACAGATAAGGGCATGTCAATGAAGACAGTTGTAGCATGAACACTAATCACATATCAACATGATACAGTATGGACTGCACAGTGCATGTATATGTCGAATGTACCATCACCCAGGATAATGTCACAATATAAACAAGAAATGATCGACACCAGCAATTGGGTTAGCTTCTGGTGTCAATCCAGGGGGATCCAGTATCTCTCAGCCTGGAATGAGATGGCACTATGCCAGAGATGGGCTGCTCCTTTTGTGTCCTCTAGGCTGTCAGATACTGGGAAAGGCACTTGGCTCTCTCATAGTGCCTTTTTCAGGCAATGTCAAAGCAACAGAAGTTCAGATGTAAAAAAAATACACTGGAGGCAAACTCAAGGTTCTGCTGCTTAATGCTAAGAACCTAAACATGAAATTGCACTGAAGGAAATTGCCACCCTGATAGCTGACAGATTTTGTGCAAACTTCACCCCCCTGGATCCACAGGTCATACCCCAAAGCATAGCTTACAACAGTCCTCTGTTAAGTATCTCTAAGAGAGCAGATCATATCTGCACTCTCCAAGTGTAAAAACATGGCCTCAGTGTTACCAGATAACATCCCAGTTTGCTTACTAACCAATCTAAAACAGGACCTAGCAGACCCACTTAGTGTTCTCTTTTACCATAGCCTGAGAACTTCTTTTGTGGAAAACAGCAATAGTAATTGCCTTGCAGAAAGGGAGACCATCAATTGACCCTATGAACTATAGACTCATAAGTCTTACCAGTCTCATCTGCAAGGCCATGAAAAGAATCATCATGGACATTATCAACAAGGACATAAGTGACCTTCAAACTCTAGATCCAAACTAATTTGGCTACGATAAGGGTAGATCATGCTTATTAAACATAGTAGATTTCTTCAAGAAAGTCACCAAATGCCTGGATGAAAGTAAGACAGTGCATAACTCCTATATTGACCTGGCCAAAGCTTTTGACACAATCTCCCACTCAGCTATCATTGAGAAGCTCTTAACCCTTACATCAATAGATGGACAGCCAACTGGCTCACTGACAGAATACATACTGTCAGTGTTGGTGACTCAATCCCAACCAGTAGAGCCATCACCAGTGGTGTACCACAAGGATCTGTGCTGGTGCCTTTACTGTTCGGAATCTATTTTTTGGAAGTTCAGGCTACAGTAGATGGCCTTTGGCTTAACAAGTTTGCTGATGCTTGCAAATTCGGTGCAATTATTGAGACCACCAAGGATGTTAACATATTATGGGAAGGGCTAACACAGACAAATGATTGGTGCCAAAGGCACAGTCTACAGCTAAATGCAAAAAAGAGCCATTATTATTGCCTTTGGCAAAGTGGAATTACCTGCTAATTACAATATTAACAACACCCCTCCCCAAACTCCAACCCAGTGGTGTGAGACCTGGGAACACAGGTAGATAGCAATCTGAACTTCAAACACCAAGTTTCCACAGTGGTAAGGAAAGCTTTCTGCATTGTGCACTTCATAAGTAAGGGCATCACATCCAGGTCTGAGGATGTTATAACACCACTGTATTCGACCCTCAGCAGAACATTAGTAGAGTACAATGCTCCCTATTGTATGTATTTTACCAGACACCTGCAGCAGCTGGAAAGACCACCTGTTTTTTTTAATAAGAAAATACAGGGCCTCCAAACCATGCCATGACATACATGGATAGACCAAAAGCCCTGCCACTGTACTCTATATTGTATTGGCTTCTGAGAGGTGATTGGTGCCAGGCCTACAGGGCAGTCTCTGACCTGTCCTGATGTAAAAGCTGCACATCCACAAATCTAATGGCACAAGAGTCAGTCACTCTAGGGATCTTAACCTAACCTGTGACATTAACAGAACATGCTTTATAGACAGATATACCTGCCAGAAACTGCCAGTCCTCTGGAATAAACTTCTATATCATGTGAAGCAGAGTTCCTCATTGACCCTATTCAAGCACAACCTAGACAAATGAATGTGGGACTGAAAATTCATCCCAGAGTTGGCACCCATGTCCCTCCTGAACAGGGATAGTTGGTGTTGACCACAGACTCATTCTGCGAATTACATCCACCTAATAAGGGCAATTGGGGGCTGCTTGGGATGTACATGGCTAGGTTTGGGCTGTAAGACCACTAGCCTAGTAACGTCCTATGAACCTATGTCAAAAGTTCTCATGAGGCTTATTACTACATCTGTTATAGAAGGAGCATGTAATATAATGGTGGCGATAGCCATCTGTACATTAGCTCACATCACAGATTGAAATACCCACTTTTAGCCATACTGTACACCATACTGTACACCTACACCTTAATATAGCATATGTGAATGAGAGCAGAATTGACATGTCAAGTGATCATAGGGTCACAGAACACTATTAGGCTGATGGCCAACATCACATGAAATCCTAGCCATTATTATAAAATGAAAATAAAAATGCCTATATGTTTATTATGGAAGATAGTAAAACTATTGTGTGTATGTGTATATTTTATTTATTTATTTAACATTTGTTAGCCAGGATAGTCCAACTGGACAAGTGTCCATTTTCAGCGGAGTCCTGGGGAGAAAAGCTCCATAGAATTACAAAATAAAAGCATACAATTACAGAAGCAAACAATAACAAAATGAATGCAGTAGAAATTAAGAGTGGCAAAACATAAATTGGTTACAAGTGAAAGGTAGAAAAAGTTTCAGCAGCTAGTATACAATATGAGAGCATCACCCATTCCTAGGATGAATGAATGAATAACATAATGTATAATATATGCAATGAGTGTAGGTAGATAGCAATGTTGTAAGGTATTTCCCTAGTATAAAACAGTATATAGTAAGTAAATATAGATGCCTTGGCAGAGTACATCACTTGTGTAGTCCAGGGACAGAAGGGAATATACCACTATAGGTGGATGTGGCTTCATGGGAGTCCATTACAGTTGCATAAATGGTTGTTGTAGAGATATGTTTTGAGGAGGTTCTTGAAAGAGGGTGTACACTTTTGCAGACTGAGATCAGGAGGAAGGTTGTTCCATGTTTTAGCAATTTCATGGGCAAAGAGAGATTCCCTAGAGTTGTTTTTATGTGAAATTGCTTCAGTTAAGGCTTTGTTGCTGGACCGTAGTTGTCTATTAGAATTGTAGAAGTTTAGAAGGCCAGTCAGAGCAAGGGTTTTCTCAGGATAGTAGAGTATTTCATAAGCTAGGTTGAGTTGATGGTACCTTAGTAGGTTAGGGGAAGTCTAGGCAGTGTAGAGAATGTAGGGAATGGCAATGGTAGGACCCTGATTTGGCATTGGTAGCAAATCTAGCAATTTTGTTGTAGCAGGTGGAAATTTATTCAAGTCAGTTTTATTTAGGTTAGTTAGTACTGGGCATGTATATAGTAGAGTAAATAGGAGATGGGTTCTGGCTATGGCAATATGAGATTCAGAGGTTAGATACCTTTTGCATTGATAGAGGAAGCCTAACTTTTTGAGGACTTTAGAGATGGTTGTTGATATATGTTTGTTAAATTTAAGTTGCTGGTTGATGGTAATTCCTAGGAGTTTAGTGTCTTAGACAGGGGTGATTTGGGTTTTGTTAGCAGAGAGCATGGCCAAGGTGAGGTCATTGGTCTTAATTGGCTGGAACAGCATAATTTGTGTTTTCATGGGGTTTAATATCAGTTGTGAGCTATTAAGCCAGTTCTCTATTTCAGAGAAGGCTTCTTGGGCTTTGTGTTGGCGAAGCTGGATATTGGATGCAGAGCATATGAGGGTTGTGTCATCAGCGTATTGGACTATATTGGCTTTAGTGGGTGTGAAGAGGAGTTGGTTTGTGAAGATATTAAAAAGAAGGGGGTCAAGAACTGAACCTTGTGGTATGCCTAGAGTGACTGGGAGTGGGGGTGATAGGGAGTTAAGCCATTTGATAGACTGGTGGTGGTGGTCTAAGTAGCTTTAAAACCAAAACAGAGTAGGGTTGTTAATGTTGAGATCAGAGAGGCAGGTTAGGAGTTTATTACGTTAAACTGTATCAAATGCTTTGGCTAAGTCTAAGAAGGTAGCTGAGACTAGTTTACCTTGGTTCCTGTAGGCATTTACAGTGTTGTATTGCATTGCATTCTGACACTGTCCATATGAGATGTGCAGCACACCATGACAGAATTAGCAATCACACAAGCAGTGGTCTGAGGATGGCTTTCATAGGCTCATGGAAGGACTCTGCTTCATGACGTGTGTATGCATATTTGGCATGAGGGCATCCTGCACTCCTCAGGATGTAATGTGGCCAGAGGACAAAGGAGGATGTGTGGGGCTAAGTGAATGGTACCCCAAGTGGTAGTGAAATGAAAACCTATTCCAGAGATCACACAATGACCATAATGAACCAGCACACTAACACACAGCAGTACACTGGGCCTGATATGAACATTACACCTGTGTAGGCAAGGAATATGAATTCCATGCAATGTCACAGTAGTAACACCACATATGTCTGACTGTAACCCTGTCATGTTGCAGTTTATGGAGTATGATAGCATCATTGTATGCTGAGAAGAACATATTTCAAGCACCGTAGGGCATGGATGTAGAGTCACATCCCTGTGTATAATTGTCTCATAACTGATAGTTGTATGTACAGATGCACAAGTAGCCTGCTGTCAGATTAGAATACCTATATCTGTAGATAAAGTAGACTGAAAACACAGTAGTTAACATTACTGCTACAGCTCAAGTTTGCCTTGAATACTGTCAGAGTGCATGTTACACAGGATGACATAATTATTGTAATTTACAACAAGATGTCTGGAGGAGTGTTGGACATAGCTGTGGACTCAAATATTGTTCTAAAACTATTTATAGAGCACAGTACTTAACACAAGTGCCACAGCACAATTCTTGTTTTCATAGTGTCACAGGATACTTTATAGCTGATGACATCAGCAGTGTCTGGTGAGAGGAAGATGGTAATAGCAGTATGCCACATGTTAGTGGAAAATGTTCTCTCTAATGTCAAGCGAGTGCACACACACACACACACACACACACACACACACACACACACACACACACGCACACACACACACACCAGTTGACTGCACTGAGAACAGAACCCTTGTCTATCTAAGCACAATAGCTAAAGACCTCTACATTTAATAGAAGCACCACAGCACAAGTCTGACTTGGACAGTATCAGACAACACTTAATAAGTGATAGCATCAGTGGTGCCTGGTGAGAGGAAGATGGAATTAGCAGTATCTCATATGCTGGTGTAAAATGTCTCTATTGTCAAGCAAGTGTGCACACACATACAGACTAGATGACTGCAGTGAGATTAGAACCCCTAAGTATAGCGACTACAGAACTCAGTACTTTACACAAGCACCATGGCAAAAGTCTGACCTTTACAAGGCTGTCCAACTGTCAAAACATTGGTACTCCATGGGATTGTAATAGTGACTTCAGGATACACAGTTATGCTCTTATGACTAGAGAGATGCACACTAGTTGATTGCTGTGTGAGCAGAACACCTACCTAAGTACATGGACTAGAGAACTCAATGCTTTATGCAAGTGTCACAGCACAAGACTGACTTTTACAAGGCTGCAGGACAATTTGTAATGGAAGGCATCATCAATGGATGTTTGAGAGAGGATGTTTGGAGGCCTGCATGAAATGTATGTGTAGCAATGTTCAAACTGTGAAAATATTGGTACTCCATGGGATTGTAGTAGTGATTGTAGGATACTCAGTTATGTTATTCTGCCTTGACACACACACACACACACACACACACACACACACACACACACACACACACACACACACACACACACACACACACACACACACACACACACACACACACACACACACACACACACACACACACACACACGCACACACACACACACACATTGACTGCAGTGAGAATAGAAACCCTACTTATCTAAGTAGAACTCAGTACTTTACACAAGTACCATGGCCATACCACCCAACCATACTGAATTACTCATTTCTTTGCAAAGTTTTAGGGTCCAAATAATGGTGTGCCATGATTCCCGAATTTCCCGGCCTTTTTATTTAAATTTTTTCCCTGGCTTTTTGAGCTGACGTCATCACATGCACAATGATGTCAGCTCCATGAAACAGCCTGCCAGCCTGTCAGAATTGAGCTCAAGGGCTCACGTGTGTGCATTTCCAGCTGCTGAAACAAGCCATGAGGGAATGGAATAGGAATAATGATGGTTCTGCAAATGGAACGATGAGGACTGCAGAGGAGGTTGGAAATAAGCAGGAATGGTGGTTCCGCAAATGGAAACAAACCGCAAGATGATGAGGACTGCAGAAGAGGTATTTATTATGCTGCTCTGAAGTGTGTGTGTTTAGCTGAAGTTTTTTATGATGCAGAGCTAAACTTTTTCATGATGATGTAGAGTTGAAGTTGTGCTGCATCGAAGTGTGTGTGTTTAGCTAAAGTTTTTTATGATGATGCAGAGCTGAAGTTATGCTGCGCCGAAGTGTTTGTGTGTGTGTGTGTGTGTGTGTGTGTGTGTGTGTGTGTGTGTGTGTGTGTGTGTTTAGCTGAAGTTTTTATGATAACGCATTGCAGAGCTGAAGTTTATTACCAACGGGTGATGCTACAGGTTGAACAGCAATGCCATAAAAGCTGTATCCATGGGGGTTTGGGGGGGGGGCTTAACTTTTAAAAGATATGTTATGTATTGCTGTCATAGTTGGAGTGGTAGCATGCATCTATGTGTACAGCAACTTCCCTTCTCTTTCAAGATGGCTATAAAAGTGACAGAAGCAGTCACTGAGGTTAACAGCAACAGACGTTGTACATACCAACTATGGCTGTGTATGCAGCTTCTGGTGTGGAGGTAGTGATTTTGAAAATACTATGTGCATGGCTTTCTTTTTTTACAGAATAGTTGTAGGTTTAGTTTTATGTACAGCTATGCATACTAGGAAAACTGTAGTAGCAACATTTTAATGTGCGTTGTTTTAGTATGAGAATAGCGAATCTATACATAAGTTGTGCATTTCCTGGAACCATTTTTTATAATCGGATCTTTTGTAAGAATTCGTGAGATACAAATGTAAGCAGTGCATGTTGCTTTTATTACAGTAATGATAGTACTTTGCAATGTTTTATAAATGCCAATTTTTTAAACGTATTTTGAATTCGGATCTTGACTAGTTGAGTCACTTATACTCTTGCAGTCTTCTGTGTTCTGCCCTATCAGGACCTACAGTATCCTCTCCTATTCCCTCTGTTTGCATCTGTATTTTCTTCCTGTTTCTGCAGCCAGCAGATTGGGTAAGCCGTTTCTTAGACAGCCATGTGCTTCTTCCAGAGAGCTGTTTCATCAAGTACCCTTGATACATGGAGTAGAAGCAATACATTTGATGAATGTGGGAAGCTGCAGTTGTATTTTTTTAGTGCTGTGTTGCACAGTGACATCAGATGTACATGTTTCTTTAAGTATGGTCACTTGCCTTCACTGTGTGTCCTTTCCATATCCCAAATGAAGAATGGCAGTCCATCAGTTATATTGCAATTCTTTCCTGACTTTCAGATGCCCTGCCTGGGCTGTTTCCTAAACACAGGGTGCCAGTAGTGATGATTGGTGAATGAAAATAAGCCATTAGATGATGACTGCAGAGGAGGTATTTATTATGCTGCGCCGAAGTGTGTGTGTTTAGCTGAAAGTTTTTTATGATGACGCAGAGCTAAAGTTATGCTGCGGTGAAGTGTGTGTGTGTTTAGCTGAAGTTTTTTATGATGATGCAGAGCTGAAGTTATGCTGTGCCAAAGTGTGTGTGTTTAGCTGAAGTTTTGTCATTATTGGTTCATGCATTTTGTTTCATTGCCTACTGGAAAAATGTTCAAACAATAAATTTAAAAAGCGCTCAAGTCTAACAAGTGTGCTGTATTATACAAAGAATATAATTTAATAAAGTCAGGAAGGTGTATCAAAGAACACATGTATGGTTCTTGTTTTGTGTGCAAGGGGCCTATGATTTGAAAACAGCCCAAAGGTAATCTTTATCCACCACTGGCCAGATGCATTCTCTTTGGATGTGGTGTGGGTTTCAATGCTGTTTCAATGTATGTGAGTTTCAAGGGCAGAGAAGTTTTAATGCTAAGTCTATTTTCATTGTGAGATGGTATTGCTTGGTTTAGCAGATGTCCATTAGTGTTTGTGCATTGTGCTATAAAATATAAAAATAAAATCCAAATAATCATTGTAGAAGTAAAGCAGTATGCACATTAGTGTTTATGGTAAATGGGGCGAAATAGCCAGGTAATGGGACATTGGGATGGTTGCAGGGGGACTCTGGTGCTATATTTTGGTTGTCCGGTCTTCCATTTGTGTTTGAAAGTTGGTATCCCACAATTCCACTGGAGTGGGCTGAGTTACATAATTATGTATGCAAATTTTATGTTAATCAGTGTACCGATTTGTACCTATTTTTCATGGGCCTTGTCCAGCTCTTTGATGTTTCCAGGTTGAGAGGCATGACCATGGCACAAGTCTGACTTTTACAAGTCTACAGGACACTTTATAGTGGATGACATCATCATTAAATGTTTGAGACAAGATGTTGGGAGGCCAGTCTGGAATGGATAGCCAGTCATGTACAACTGTGAAGATTTGAAAGGTCTGCATGTTCCCAGATTGAAGAGTGTGCAATTTGTTGTATTTGCTGTTGTGTTTCCTATGTGCAGGTGTACTTTAAGAGACAGCTTTACAAACTATATGCAAACAGCTATTGGAAAAAATGAATGTGTATTGTTATTATAAAGATGTGTGTGGTATACAAGAAGGCATTTATTTCTTTCTTTCTGTAGTGTAGTTGATATATTTGTGAACAAGTACTGAGATACCAAGTTTGCAGTGCATGGGGGTAGGTAACAAAGTGCCTTCCCTTTATTTGTGTTTTTAAATGTACTCTCATAGGATGAAGATTAAACAGACAGTAAACATAAGTAATACATGCTATTTCACGCTTCCCATAGTGCAATATTCTCTCTAATATCAAGCAAGTGCACAAACACACACACACACACACACACACACACACACACACACACACACACACACACACACACACACACACACACACACCAGTTAACTGTAGTGAGAAAAGAACAACTACCTAAGTACACTGACTAGAGACCTCGATATATTTAACACAAGCACCACAGCACAAGTCAGACTTTTACAAGGCTGCAGGACAATTTATTGTGGATGACATCATTATTGGATATTTGAGAGAAGATGTTGGGAGGCCTGAATGAAATGGATGTGTAGCCAAGTCCAACAGTCAAAATATTGGTACTCCATGGGATTTTAGTGATGACTGCAGAAAACACAATTTTGCTCTTCTGACTAGACAGACACATACCACTTGACTGCAATGAGATTAGAACTCCTATTTAATGATGCAGACAAGAGAACTTGGTACTTAATACAAGCATCACAGGACAAGTCTGACATTTGTAAGGCTGTAGGACAGTTTATAATGGATGACATCATCGCTGGATGTTTGAGAGAAGATGATGGGAGGCCTGAAATAAATGGATGTGTAAGCATGTCCAGCTGTCAAAATATTAGTACTCCATGGGATTTTAGTGGTGAGCACATGACACTCAGTTATACTGTTTTGACTAGACAGATTTTTGTAACTATCAATGAGGTAGACCTTTTTTCCTCAATTCCGAGAAATGAAGGTCTGGAACATTTTAATAACAGTTTATTTAAATATACCTCTTTTACAAATGACAAAATTAACCTTTTTGTTGAATTAATGTCACTAGTACTTCATGTTAATTTCATTTATTTTGAAGGGGAATTTTATATGCAATCCAAACATGTAGCAATGGGGGTTTTCTGCGCTCCAATTTATGCTAATTTAGTATTAGCTGATTGGGGGTCAGATATGTATTTGATAGTATTTACTTCAACAATATCATGTTAACTGCAAGGTTTTTAGACAATGTTTTTATTTTGTGGGAAGGCCTAGAGAATGGGATTGTAGACTTTGTTAACTTTTTGAATCAATCTTCCACCTTTTCAGCATTTACATATAACTTTAATAAAAATAGAGTAAACTATTTAGATACTTTTATTTAAAGCAATTGCAATGGCTTTAAGTCAAGAGTTTACAGGAAGCCAACTTTTAGTAATAGTTATTAGGATTTTTCTAGTTCTCACCCCTATAGTATATATATATATATATATATATATATATATATATATATATATACACTGTATGTATGTATGTACAGTTTATATATATATAAAATGTATATGACTACCGAGTCTGTAGAAGGATGCCAGAGCTCATTTAAATGTTTGCACTTTGATTTGTCAGAAAAGTCACGTGATTAATTGGTCAGGTTTTAAATATACCATGAAGAGGTTTTCTTAAAACATTTTTGAAGAAGTTTTAAATAAAAACAGAATGAAAGTGCTAAATCTTTGACTTGGGTCCATTCCTGCTGCCAGTTTCGTAGTATATTTGTTAGGTTTGAGTTTTTATTCACTACTCAGCATCTTGGTTTTATCTAGGTACATATATCAAGATTGCAGGCTCTTAGGAATGATGTAACAAAGTAAAGATGTCAGTATTCTAGTCAGTTTAGATGTGTGTAGTTAAGCTCATATGTCAGTATCACGGGCCATTTGGATGTGTGTAATAACATATGTCAGTGTCATAGAGCATTTGGATATGTGTAATAAGTATATATGGCAATGCCATAGGCCACTTGCTGTGTAGTATACATTTATATGTCACTGTCATTTGTTATCTGAATAAGTGTAATGGGTACATATATCAGAATCATAGGCCATTTTATGTGTGTAGTAAGCACATATTTCAGCATCATAAATCATTTGCATGTGTGTAATAACTGCATATGTCAGTATCATAAGCCATTTTATTTATTTATTGAATTTGTTGACCGTGTATGTCTGACTGGGCCAGACGCCCATTTTCAGTGGAGACCTGGGGAGAAAAGATCCACAGTAATATACACAACAAACAAACAAAAAATATAGTAACAGCAAACATTAATACAATAGAATTATTTGTAGCATCCAGAGGCAGTACAATGCAGGATCCTGTTACATATTGAAGACCCAGTGAGAAAAAAAAGGTCCACAGTAGTACAAGACAATCAGTAGTACAAACACATATCAAGTAGCAGTAAATATAATACAAACAGTAAAACTGAACAATTATTGTAGGAATAGCCAGTGGCAGAAGATACAATACAAAGTGTAGGTCTGTACAATTAGATAACTAGATAGTATGTAGGATAAAGTTAGACAGCAAGGCGAGAGAGGTAGAAAAGGGTGGGGAAAAAAGATTAATCTGGGGAGTTGCAGGAGGACAACCAGTGTTTTATAAGGTGTTCCTTTAAGAGTGATTTGATTTGGATTTGTGTAGTAAATACATATGTCAGTATCACCGGGGTGATTTAGATCTGTGCAGATAGAATATATGTCAGTATCACAGGTTATATGAGTTTGTGTAATGAGTACACATGCCAATAGCACAGGAGATTTTGTATAATAAATACATAGATCTGTAGCGTAGATAGTTTGGATGTGTATGATAAATCATTTGGGTGCATGTAGTAATTACATTAATCAGTATCATAGGTCATGTGGAAGTGTGTAATAAGTCCAAATGTTGATATCATATCTCACTTGGATGTGTGCAACAGGTATTTAAATCAGTGTCATAAGTCATTTAGATATGTGTGATATGTGCATATGTTGACATAATAGATTGTTTTGATGTTCAGTGCTTAAATTATGTTGGAAACAAATTCAATGTGTAAGACAGGCTATTTAGAACATGCACCTGTTCAACCCTGAATCATAAACCATATAGTTAAACCAAGTCTAACTATTTCTTAAATGATGAAGAGATAACAGAATTCCACACATAAGTGGGTAGAGCATTGCACAGCCTACCTGCTCTAAAGTAAAAAAAAGAATGCTAAAATGTTGATTTATATACAAATAAGGAAATGGATAAGTTATCGTTCTGTGCATTTAACTTCTGTGATGTAAATAAGATACTCAGCATTGCTGCAAGAACAGCATATGCAAAAAATGTATACCCATCCATCTACAACCCCTTTTTCCCATTTTTGCACATGGGGTAGGGGTGTCACATCAACAGTGACCATCATCTAGAATCAATGTCCATACCTATATATTTGTATACTATCACCCCTAAAAATGCATACCCAGTAGAGTAAAGCACAAGGTTATTTAATCTATCCTTGTATGACAAGTGTCTATTAGATGGAATTTGTCTCGTAAAAAATCTCTGCAGTCTTTTCTAACATTTTGAGTTGTTACATATCATATATACAGAAAGATGCACAATATTCTAGCAATGGTCTCATTACTGATTTTAGGCTGATTTTAGGCTGGAAACAAACACTACTTGACCTACTCAAAATATTTCTAAGTACATTTTTAAGTGTACCACAGGAATTTCTTATTATTTTAATCAAGTGTTTATATAAAAGTAATTAGTTTTCCACCATAATTTACCACTATATTCCCCCTCTATCCTTTACCTAATTCTTAGCATTACCTCATCATGAATATCTGCTGCCTGTTAACTTGACAAATAAATAACACTAGGGAATTTGTAAATATACTTCTCAGTTCTACTGTATTTTTAATGAATAGCTGTAGCATGTTAACTTGACAAACAAATAACACTAGAGAATTTGTAAATATACTTATCAGTGCTACTGTATTTTTAATGTTTTCACTGATATATGAATAATTGTTTGCTTGTTTTTGTTCCTTCAGATTTTAATTATTGATACTAAACTGTGGAGCTTTTCTCCCTGGGCCTCTGGGGAGAAAATAACACTAGAGAATTTGTAAATATACCTGTCAGTGCTACTGTATTTTTAATGTTTTCACTGATATATGAATGAATGTTTGCTTGTTTTTATCCTTCAGATTTTAATTATTGTTACTAAACTGTGGAGATTTTCTCCCCAGGCCTCCGCTGTAAATGGACCTCTGTCCAGTTGGACTATCCGGTTAACAAATGTAAAATAAATAAAAAATAAAAATAAAATTATACTCAAATCGCTTGTACATACTGCCATAGTTAAGATGTTTTTGTTCAGGGATATGGATAACAATGGTTATTTGCACCAAAATGTAAGACCACACGTTCCTTAGTATTAAACAACACACCCTACAGTTTTCAGACCATTCCATTACTGAATCAATGAATTTTTGAACTTGATTCAGGTTAGAAATGTAATTGACAATGCCACAAATTTGAATATCATCTGCAAATCTTTGACTTGCTTAACATGGGCATTATTGACATAAATAATCCAAATAACAAACTCAACTTAAACTGCAAGATACTACCAACCCAACTGATTTATTAGCTGAAAAATATTCTGTAACCTAAGTCCTGTTTTGCAACCAACAACTCATCTATTTAACAATAAAGGAATTTACCTTTGACTCATTTAGTATATTAATAATTTCTTTCTGTGGGACCTTATTGAAGAAGGTCCAAGGTCATCACATCTGTTGAAAGATATATATCCAAGGTGGCGATAATATCGACATAGAAACTGATCAAATTTGTTAAACAAGACCACCCTGAAAGAAAACCATGCTGGTAAACATATCTCTGAACCAAGTAAATAGTTGATTATTTTTTCATAACATTTCCCTGAAATACTCATTAAACTGATCAGTTTATAATCAACCACGGCAGAACAGGAATGTCCCCTGGGGGATATGATCAACATATACCACCCTTCTTTGACTGAGAACAAAACCTGAATCAAGTAATGGTAACGGGAACATATCAGTTAAGCGTGATAGTAGAGATTCAGTGATATTAACAAAAATCATTTAGACCATCAGGTCCTGTGGCAGAGGACTGCTTAATTTGATGGACTACCATGGAAAAAATAACCATAGAAACAGCTGGACATTCATCTATACCATTTGTGACCACTGCTAACAACTTATTGCCAAAGGAGGCATTATCAAAAAAAAAAATTCTGTAAAGTTATTTATTAATCTAGAATTGCTTACAATAGCGCCATGAAACTTTGACACTTATATCCAATGCCTCATCCTTCTCATATTCTCAATGTTTATAATAAGCATATAAGTCAGTGTCACTGGATGTTTGGATTGTGTGTAAAAATACATGTTTGTATCATAGGCAATTTAAGTGCTTGCAATAAATTCATATATCAGTATCTTAGGCCATTTAGATATGGCCCTTGAAAAGCAGTAATTATTAACTCTGCCTCGTGCAGACACATGTACTAAAATTAGAAAGGCATGGCTATAATCTGGAAGTTTAGCTAAGGGGATTAAGGACAAAGACTGATTAAAAAAACTTTTGCTTCTTTTTGTCTCCAATTACAAACTGCAAAGTATGGTCTAAGACTGCTCTTGAAACAAAAGGTAGCTGTATTCTACCATTTTATGATCTAAAACATATTCAGTAGGCACTGTGAAATGAAAATATATGCAATGCAGCACACAGAGCCTGCAGCCAAAACTGTATTTTTATCTGAATATTGGCCATAAACCCAACATATTCAATTTTATATTTTAGAAAGACATTCATTCATAGTTCTCACTAGATAATATTCTGAGTGTGGAAGTTATTGTTATTCATGTAGCGCTTACCAAAAGAGACCATATCTGCAAAGCATTGGTCCAGTGAGGGGGCCTTTAGTCTAATTCATCTTTACACCTGGCAACTGATTTTTATTTCATAATCTTCTAAAATGAATTTATGTTTCAAACATATTATTGCTATCTGGACTGTACTTCAGGGTAGAATGGCCACTATTTAAATATAGCATGCTTAAGCATGATAGAATCTGCCAGATTAACTGAGTTTGTAAGGCCTTATTTAAACATTTTAGTCATTATGGTATTGTTATATTGATTGTTAGTGTTTAAAGTATCATATTCTACTGTGAGGTTTTGAAGTATGATTTTTGGAATCTAAAGCAGATGCTATTTTGATATTTAAAGCATAGCTGTGTTTAGCAACTCAAATAAGCATTATTTACTTTCTGACTATAAGCTCTATGAAAGGGATGTGATGAGCAAAAGGTGATGGAAGTAACTTTTTGCAATAAGCATGTTATTAATGTTGCCATAATAAGTCCACATATGTTTAAATCCTGTGAATGGGTATTATTTTAAGGTAGCTAATTTAATTATTTTTGTTTTTTATATTTCCCACATGTGTTCAGTGTGACTGAGTCAGCAGTGCTGTAGGAAACAAACACTGAATAGTTACGGGAGCATTGATGTGTATTGGAACTGCACAACATTTATAGTATATTACCTTTTTTTCTTGCATGTCACAGGCTTCAGACAACTGAGTCTACCATGCCTATTAATAACAATAGAAATGACTTTATTTATAGATTGTACTCTAACAGATTATTTGGATTTAATTCAGGATAAAGGAGCTGGAGTGAATGTTTTCATCAATTGCTCGCCTATTTGATGTTGCCTGGGGCTCTAAATCAAGACAATACTTTCACAATTTAATGCAAGGAAAATGTTATTGAGAAATAGTACAGAAAATGTTTAGATATGATTGAAAACCTCTGAATGAGTTTGAGGTAACTATAACATTTTATTATTTTAAGCATAACCTCATTTTACTTATGGACATAGCCTCAAGTAAAGATCTATTTCACAAGACAGCACTTGGATTATAATGGAAATTGCATTTATGACTAAGTACAAATGAAAGATTTACTTCCAGTAAAAGAAAGGGAATTTTAGGCTAAGTATGAATATATCAAAATTTATAGCAGATGTCAAAATTTCATTAAAAATTGAATACTACATCTGTATAGGAAAACTTATGGATCAAAAGGTATCTGCAGGAAGAACTTGGATGCAAATTACATGATAAACTGATTAGGAATACCAAATTAAAATAAAGGTAATTAATAGGTGATAAAACAGGATATGTTTTAAATGAATGCCTGGGAATTTTCAGTAAGACTGTCTGAGATAATTAGAATACTAGATGTGTTTTATGGATGCCTCTGATCTAAGAAAACATAGACATCTTTGCTACTAAGATACCAGTATAATTTAGGGTAATGCACAGAATGGATGTAAGAGTTATTAAACTGGGTTTGCATATATTAGCTTATCCAAAACTAAGTCAGTTTTTACTTCAAACTTTCCAATAGGATGGAAAACTGCCTGTGTTTTACCTATTCCAGAAACAGAACAATGCAACAACACAGTAGATATTGTTATGTTTTATCCTACTTTTTTCAGACCCCTTGAGAATCTTCAGTCAGTCAGTTTGCATTCTTTTAAAAGTGACATATCATTTCTCTAATGCTCTATATAGTTTTAGGTCTGGTGAGGAACTGATAACACTTGGTGATGTGTGCTTCTTAATAAATCTATGAAGCAATGGATAAAGGTAATGAAACTGATTATATTCTTAGGTTTTGCCAGGGCTTTTGACACAGTGCATCATAGTCAACTGTTAAACTAATAGATGGTAGGCCTCTCAAGTATCTTGTTAAATCTGGTGGGTAGATATCTATTTACAGATTATTTGTTGAAATGAAGCTGCATTAACCTAAAGGAAGTTTAAATTTATGCTGACAAACCCCGGGGTCATTTTTGGAACCCATTCTATTTAATATTTCTATTAGTTCACTTCCATTATTTTACAGCTGTATGAAAACAGTTTTATGTGATGATGATGATGATGATGATAATACATTTTTAGATACACAAAGGAAATGACCAATATATCACTGGAAAAGAGGTATAGTCTTATTTAATTAATATATTAATTTTGTCACATAACCATTAAACCTTTAATGATCACACAACAAAACTGTTCATTTTAGGCAGAATAAGCTGAATATCATTAATATATTGGGGTCAAGGATAAGTGTTTTTTTGTTTTGTTTTCTGGGTAACAGAAAATACACCCCTGGGATCACTTAATTTGCTCTGCTTGACAGAGGCTCAGTTAATTAATCAATGGGGCGGCAAAAGCTAACACACTCTGGCTAGGCTTATAAATACCCTCGGGCAGATAGCCTAGTACCTACCTATGAACCTATAATGTAGTATAGGAATTGCAAAACATTTATTAATGTTTGTCGATATTGCATAGAGGTCTTGCCTTTATACTGATAAACATTTGGAGGTGTTTGAGGTAATTCTTTCTTTTTGCCCAAATAGGATTGCAATGTATCCTTTATTCAGGCGTTACTGCTTCTGATGCTTAAGATATACATATATTAAACTTTGCTGCCATTCTATTTTAAGATATTTGAATAACCACATAAATCATTTTATCACTGCTACTTATACAACACTATAAAACTGTTTTCTTAGTGAATGAATTGCAGTAAAAATAATTTTCAAATTGCTTCAGGCTGATTCAGAATTTATTGTCATACAAAATTATGTTATATTTTAGGCTGGCTATAAATTCAATACATACAGCTGGTAACAGCCTGGATTACTTACTACTTATCCACTTTGGTATATTATCAGAAAATTTCGCTAATAGCCACTTGTGCTCAGATTAATCAACTTTGATACAGAATTTTGAACTTCATTATATAAACATTTTAACCATTATACCTTGAAAATGTACATTTCATTGCTAAAATGCAAATTTGATAATATGTTTTATTGTGATTACTGTTGATTCATAAGATATATTTTTATAAATCTTGATATCTAAAGAGGGAGCTTATCCCGTGGTTTTCAAGAGTAATGTAAACGAGATATGCATTATCTGATAAGGAGGAATATTGCACAAGCAAACATTCCAGTGAGCCTCTCAAGTGCACAGATACACATAATTGGTGAAGCAATGTAAAAAAATTAAATCTAACCATGGTAATCCAGTTGAGTGAGATATAGTTCATATCACTATGTTCAGCTGTGTGCATGAGCTTTACTCACACCAATGGCCTGCTGCCAATAAAATCACACACAGCTAAACAAATAAAATGTTGCAAAATACTGTATTGTTGTTCATGTGATATAACTTCCTTCTTAATAGATTCCTTTCTGACACTGTAACTGGAGCAAATGCATGTATAACATATCTCAAGCAGTGCCCCTTGGACCTTGGGATAGTTTATAAGACAAACAAGCAATACAAAACATAATGCAGAATATGCAGGCATAACAGTCAAGTCCTCTACACAAACAAAGCAAGACAAATTGCACTGTACATAGGACACAATATAGTGGAGGCATGGGGCAGTGAACTGCAATTTATTTATTTGTCTGTTTATTTTTACTTTCACTGAATTGTGTAGGCCTACTAGACATGTTTTATTTTCAGGGGAGAACCAAGATGGTAATAATATTGACTAGTGGAAATCTGGCAAAACACTGGGTAAATCTCCCTACCGTCTTCAATAAGTGCATGGGATTTTTTATATCTACTTAAAATTCTCCTAGATCAGGCACATTTCCTTATATTAACTTCTACTCCAAAGGACAGCATATCCATCTCAGGAATGTGTACCCTCCCACCTCTTATTCTGCACTACAGTGTAGTGCATCCTAGCACCTGTTACCAGAATAAAGCTTGCAGACTTTTCTAAACTTCCCACAGAATACAGGGTCATGACATTAAACAAAGAACACTCCAACAGCATCACATACTAGTACAATAATGCAGCAGTAACGCTATAGATACGACCAGACTTGTATGTATCAACAAGAAGAATTCATATCACTTTACCAATGCTCTAAGTCACATTACGTGACTGTGAGGGGAAAAGTGTATTTCATTTTAGAGTTATGTTTTAAGTTATGTTCAGTACATCAAAACATGTGAAGGCCGACTAATAGCCAAAACCCCTTGGAAATCTTTGCATAAAACTGAATGCAAAGTTCAATTTGATAAAACTTATAGGAAAAAATGTGCTGTCAATTCTTAAAACTGTCTAATACTAGTTACAAAAAAATTACAGTTTGGACACTAATCAGGTTTTGACTGGTTTTCAGGAATTGCCACAGCAAATAAACTCATTTTAAAGTACTACTACCAGGGCCAGCGTTATGCATAGGCAAACTAAGTGATCGTCTAAGGTGCTGTGCTTCCAGGGAGCTGTTTCCATGTTTATTTATTTTTTTAACAATTGCTGTAATAAATAAATAAATATATATATATATATATATATATATATATATATATATATATATATATATGAATAAACTGCCACAAAAGAAACCAAAAATACATCTTCAGAAATTAGGGTGATCCAAGGTTGGTGCACCACAAGTCACATAAGTCACATTGCGTTTAAAATTTGTGATGGGCAGTTGAGGTGAGACAAATGTTATTAATTTTTCATAGGGATGCTGGCAGTGCTCAACCAGATATTTTGGGCAATATTTCTCTGACTATGTGATTTATGTGGAGCTACTTGGATTGGAATACTTTAAGGCGTAGAAACTTGTTTGCGCAGAACTGTGCAGAGAAATAATATTACACAGCCATCAGACTTTGTGGCTATAACTGCTGGGTGGGAGTTGGAGTTGGCTGTATGAAAGTAACTGGCACTCTTGTAATTTGCTCAGTTTAAAAGCAGTCACAGTGGATTTTAAGGACTAGTGAGCATTTGTGAGACATCACATAGAGTACTTAACTAGACATCTGATATGCACAGACAGACTTGGCATAATTGCTGTGCCGGTCTTCTTTGAAAGGAATTGACTAGCTGCCTGATTCTGTTTGCTTGTTATTTGAGCTTTGCAGGACTAATGTCGTTATGTGAAGGAACTTGCAGTGTGTTAATATGTGGCATCACAAGGCTGTAAAAGCATGTTTTGACATAGGCTTAATAATGGCTTCTGCCCTGAACTCTACCTAGCCTAAAACCAGCCCTTCTCACAAGTATACACAGAAGGTGGCTGTACTTGTGTTTGAGTATGCTTGGGATGATATCAATTTTTCTTTAACATTCCTCCAAAATCTCAAATGTCACTATATCTTTCATTGAGATGAGGATAGTGTGGTCATTATTTCTTTAACTTTCCTCACAAACTTCAAAGAGATGCATGGGGGTCACTGTAGCTTGTATAGGAGCACTGTACTGTCTCTAGAAGTAACAAGCTGCAAACATTATTGTCATCATTGTTTTTTTTTCATTTTCTTCACAATCAAATATACAATGCGCATACACGTTGCTATTTTTTGGAGGAGTGCAAATGAGCATGCTGCAGTTTATATATGTCTGACAGCAAATATGTTCTTATTGTATTTTTTTCAGGTTTGTCTCATTCTGACTTCAGAAGGGTACACAGAAGTTGGGTGTCTTTTGGGGGGGGTATAACAGAGGCACCTTGAAATATGACTGTGGGAATTTGTACCTTAATTTTAATCTTAATTTAACATTAGAGAGGGATGCACAGAAAGTGACTACCTATTTTGAGGTGGGTTAGTTGGGGACAGGTGCTATTCCCAGAAATAATACATGTATCCTCATAAGCATCTGTCTTTTCAGTTTATTGTGAACTGATGTTTGGTCATCTTTAAGCATTAAATGTTGAACATCTTATTTCTTCCTTGAAATAAAAAAGTAGGATTGGAGTTTGGGCAATCATTTGCTTTGGCCTCTCCAGGATGTGCAGTAACAAGTGCCACTCCCTCTGTGGTGAGGGCTAAGACAAGGCTGTAAGGGAACAGGGTGATTGCCATTCGTTTAAAGGGCAGTCTGTTCAGAGAAGTATTATTATTTATTTAGTTAGTTAGTTAATTAGCTAGTTATTTATGTATTTGTGCTTTAGGAAGTGAGAGAATAAAAATACTGACAGCTTAACATGCACCACTCACAGTAAGACTACATGTCTCTTAAAGTTATGTATAATAGAGGGTGCAGGGGAGTGGCAACCCCCTTGTATTTTGTGGCTAGCCATTTTAGTGACTGTTTACTGTAGGACACCTTAATGTAAAAATAATTAGATTGACAAATTGACCCAGCAGCAAACGCACATAACTGACAGCCCTTTTGTAATGTTATTCAAGTCATCACCACCCACATTTGTGCAAACTACAGTGGTGTGTCTTAATGTAAACAATTGCACAATTTCCTTTCCATACTCATGACTTTTGTTTGGACCATCATTGAACCTAAAAGCTGGGGAAAAAAGTTGCAAAATGTACCTCAGAATATTTGCAACCCCATAATTTCTGGGTTCCTAACAACTCCCAGACCCCCAACTTAGTTTGGTTGCTACAGGGCAGTCTTGGTTAGTTAGGGTGTGTTGAATGGATGCAGGAAAAAGCAAAGTTGAAGAGGAAGACTAAATTTCTTTCCTTAATCATGTTTTTTGTTCAGGCAATCATTGGATGAAAAGAATATTTAAAAAACTCTAAAATTCATCTCAGAGGATCGGGAATCCTCATGGCTTCTGGGGCCTAACATTGTCAGACCCACCAGCTTAATACAGTTATTTCCACTACAGTTATTACAGTGAAGTTTTGGTCAGTTGAGATGTTCTGAAAAGAAGCAGGAAAAGGCAAAATTGAAGAACAAAACTAAATTTCTTTCTTTGATCATGGTTTTTATTCAGGCAATCATTGAAGAAAAGTTGTTTAAAAACTCTAGAATGTATCTCAAAAGCTCTAGACACCTCATGGCTGGACTGAGTGAGTTGCTCAGAATGGGTTGGGATGCATTGGGGGGTGGTTACCATGGAGATTTTTCACTTAGGGCACCAGTCTACCTAAGGCTGCCCTTGTCAACTACAATTCACTATGATCAATAAAAGTCTTGGTAGATAAACAAAACATTCTAAATATAGATTCTATCTTAACTGGCATGAATAGCTAAGCTCAAAATTATTAATTATGTATTGACTTTCTTCTAGGGCAAACAGTGTATCTTCTGCAGCATAGTGTATGTGACAATAAATGTAGAAACACAGAGTAAGAATTAACTACCCTAGAACACTGAATGACCACATATGATGAAGATTCTTTCAAAATGGCTCTCCAGTGGGAAACATTTACAAGAATACACTTTTTACACAGATGAAATGGCATGGTTTTCCAAAACCAATATTGCCTTTGCAAAAACTTTATAAGTCACTTCCAGATTCATGAAGATAAGCAGCTTAACTGGTAATCCATTTTACTAGAGTTCAGATCAGACTGGAAAATGACTACTCTAAAAAGAAAGTGGATTTTGGCTTTTGATGAGAAAAATGAAAACTACAGTTTTTCTTTTGCTGTCCTAGCTTGACTACTTAAATCTGCACAGAATAAAATTTATAATAATTTTGAAAAAGATACAGATTTTTTAAGACCTGCTACCTTTTTTTACAGATTAAATAAAAGAACAGAAGAGTAACAACGTTCCACATGACTGAAGTACTGTAACCCATACAGACATCATCTTCAATGAGTACTGAACTCACAAGATAGAAACTGGCAGACTCATCCAATGTATGGATTGCAACTAAATGTGTGGGCTATAATACATTTTTTGATTATACTCTTATAGGTCATTAAAACCATTTTATTTATTTCCTTGAGAAATATGATTCATATTTAATTATGTATTTCAGTGAAAAATGCAATTTTAATTTACTTAAAGTGAATAATCATATGAAATTCATTGGCTTTATAATGGCATTCGGGTTATTGAGCATTGATAAATTAAAGAGATGTGAGGAAACCTTTCATAGACGTTATAGGGTGAATGCAGTTTTTCTTTTCTTTTTCTTTCTGTCAAAGCAAACTTGCCAGACTTCCAGGTAGTGAGATGTAATGAATAATTAACAAATGTTTAGAAATATATGGCAGTTAAGAGTATGCAAACGAAAACAACTGTGCATTATTACCTGATGATTTGGGCAATATGGTTTGGGGCATGACCACAGATCAATGTTTCTTTCCATTATTAACTCAAGAGAGAGAAAGCTTTACAGATGAGACAAGCTTATGCAGAAATTGCAATCATGATATGGCCAATCACAAATAAGAAACAGATCTCTGACGCCACAAACTTCAAAACTCTAATAACATCTGCCATTCAAAGTGCTCCATGGAGAAAACCCATTATCAGTGATGAGCCAGTGAGCTGGAGAAACATTCTATCCAATCCATGATCAGCTCACACAGGCAAAAAAAATCTCAAGCCATTTTAACCAATTATGTTTGGAGGATCAGGCCCCAGTGATGCTCCAAGTAGCCCTTCTCTCAGGTAGTAGTAACAGATATGGTACCCTTCTATCAGTAACTCAGTATAGAGAAGATGAACCATTGCCATCACTCAGTTAATAACCAGACAACATATGAATGGGAAGATATGTGAAAATACAATGGGTTTCCATAATTAAAGCTAAGGACTTAACTGTACTTGAAGTCTATCATGAATAAAGATCTCACTGCCCTTATATTTCTATAAGACTTTAACTGATAGACCTTCATACTACCAACCTAAACTGTATCAATGCTGAGAGTACTTATTTTTGTTTCCTTTTTTCAAGGACATTCACTCAGAGAAGGAAATTATGACAAAATGGTGTTTATGAATAACGTCATTAAATGAATTCCATTAAATATGCATGTGATAACACATGATAAGTTGTGACTTATCTACTAACAACATATTTAAGTGATTTCTAGGGCAAGAGGTGCTTATGATGAATATCTTTTTGTACTTCTTTGTGCTCTGGCAGGACATAACCGACACCTCAGAATTTGTTAATCTGCTTTTAAAATGAGTCCTTTGTGAAAATGGATAAAAATGGGCAAAATATTTCAAAGTATAATAAATGGAAATGTAAATAATGTTACTTGATAACTACCATTAGAATTATAAAAGGACTTTTTTCCTGCCCATTTGGACCATTCCAGATAACAAACGCAAGAAAAAAAGGAAGAGGTAAGTAATGCATAAGGACTTGACACTTCACTACTGCTTTAATTATGTGACCTTCACATCAAACTTATGCAAGGATATTTTATTTATTTAACATTTGTTTACCGGGAAAGTCCAACTTAAAACGAGCTGATTTTCAGCAGAGGCCCATGGAGAAACACTTCAGACACATCTTTGTAATGTGGGAGGAAACCATAGCAGTTAGAGAAAACCCACACTGACACAGGGAAGACTCTGCATAGAAGCACCCCAGCCAAGAATCAAACCGGGGAACATCTTGCTGTGAGTTGACAACACTAACCGCTGCACCACTGTGCCATGAGATTATTTCTCATCGAGGCAAGTTTGCTTGCTTTTTGTCTCCCTGACTGATACTGAAAAGTTATATATCCACTTTCAGGTCAGGAAAAGGCAAATCCATTGAAAATATTGTTGATATAAACAGGCTGAATTATACTCTGCACTGACCAGGGAACATACATATGAGGCCCATAAAAGTGGGTACTGGTAGTCTTATATAAAGCTAATCTTTAATCTAGACCTAATCCATCATTTCACGAGCCCCATAAAAGTAGGCATTGTTGTTTTTTAGCACTAACCTGTAAATAATTGCTTAATGGTGCCTTTTCCATGATGTTGGTGTTTTATGAGTCCCATAAAAGTGGTACATTAAAAAGCTCTAAGCAGGTGTGAACCCTGAGTTAACAAATACTAATGAAAAGATCTGATGCACCATTATGCTCAAGGCCCATATTAGATACTAGAGTATTACTAGGGAGTACCTATGGACTGCATTACAGCAGACTGCGCCTCAAGGCGTTTCTGCATTTAACTCCTACTGTGCCTCTAGGTGTCAAATAATGCTTCTTCATATTTGTATTAATAATTCCAAAACCATTCCAAAACCATGCTGCATACAATGTAGCAGAATATTTTATCTTGAAGCATACATGATGGCAAACACAAGTGTACTGGTATTTGACCTCTGTCAATGAATTTTTGTTAGAACTGTAAGGTGATAACTTCATTTTTAAAGGCTCAAGCTACACTCACTGGGAGTTAAAGGTACACACTCAGAAGAGCTGCACTGGAGGGAATGAGTTAAAGATCTGATCTATGAATGAAAAGGCATTGTGTATACTTGTATATAAGAAGCAATATATCAAAATGGACCTGATGAAACCAACAGGGCAAAAGTGATTATTTAGTGCAGATAAACTTATATTATATTGTAATATGGTGGTAGGTTTGCAGCTTTGATTCCTTTGTGTTACGTCTTAGATTTTGCTAAATGTGAGGGTCAACTACTGTACTAAGCTCTCAATAGATTGGCTGTACAGGGAACTCCAGATTACCTTACCTACACTGGGGCACTGTTAGCCTGAAACTGGGTATGCAAATTAGGGCTAACCCTCCTCCTCCTTCTGATTGGTGAAACTGCAGTGCAAATCAGTGATAGTTATAATCCCACACAGATTGGCAATTAGGGGACAGAAAAATGCGCCCATTCAGTAGGTCACTGTTGGCTAATCAATGTATTGACTCCACCCCCCCTCAGAACAATGGTATATAAATGATTGCAGTGTTTGACTGAAAACAATTGGGTAGATTATAAGTGATGTATAATATTTGCAACTAGGAGAGTATCAGTATGGTTTGTAATGTAAAATGCTTGAAACTAGGATTGTGCTGGTGTGGTTTGTTTTCATTTATATAAATGTATGATTGCATATGTCATAGGTGATGTTTTAATAAGGATGTTTCTTGTTTAAAAAAAGGGGCAGGAATTGAATATTTTATGTAATGTTGCTTAGGTTATATTGTAACTGCTGTGATCCCCACAATGTAACATTACCTGTTGATTTGCTTCAGTAAAGTTTTCTTGTATTGTCTACTGCTGGCATCATCCTTCTTCTGAGAAGAGGGAGCTTGTTGCTTTTCAAGCTCATACCTACCACAGAGGAATTTGTTTAGATAAATATTTGATCCTCTGGCCGGTTCATTGGTTCCAGATTGATATTGTTGGATCATATTATGGCTTATGCTACTGTCCATATTTTTATTGACTATGTTGGATATATTTAGCTATATTAAGTAAAATGTATTTTTTATATTAATTACCTCAATAGATTGTGGTGCTGGGCTGGGTTTTTGAATTTTATCAGTGTTCCTTATGTTTATCCATATCTCCTCAGTTATGACTTAAGAAGACACAGCCAAATTATGCAACAGATAAAACACCAACACAGTTAAAATGATACAATACCTTTGCCTAATTTAAATGTAACTTTGCTTCATAACAATGTTGTGTTCTAGAACTAAGCTATCATTTTTAAAATAAAGAAAACAATAAGATACACAATAAGTGTGAATGTCACTGGATATAAACTTATGCTTTAGTTTGTGTGTACTTCTTGCAATCTTAAAAGCATTAGCTCCACTACCGATCAAATGTTAGCCATACATAAAGCTTAAAGTATGACAGAATGTACAAGAGACCTCTACAAGAGCAGCACATTTGCACGTATGTGTCAGCTAACCCCATCTAAACACAGAGGAGCACATCTGAAAGTTGAAATGTGTTGTTGTGAAGGACTGCTTGTAAAAGGTGAGAAGCTGCTGGTAGATGAGCCCATAAGAGAATCAGAGCCCAGAGGTGCATCCAATCAACTGGGAACAGTTTGAAATGCCAAGACTCGTCACTGTAAGACCTAAAACACTGAGCTTGGATTACTAAAAATATAGACTTAAAAATATTAAGTCCAAGACTGCTGTTCTTCAGGATAGTCTGTTTTTTTTTCTGAGAATAACAATTTCAAAATTAGTATGTATAAGTATGATAGGATCCCCCTCCCCCCATCAAGGAGTGCATGGGATTGCCTCTCTACAAAAAGCAACTTTAAAAGAAAAAAAAAAACAATATTCAACATTTGCTGTTTAAAGCTACGACCTTGACTGGGTAGTGGTTTGAAGGACCCTGCTTCTCTCATTCTATAACTTTTCCCATGCAGGTATGGTTCCATGATGATTGCATTGCATTTGTACTTGCACATTAAATAAAAACTTGGCAGAAATAAACTTGGGCATCCAAAACAGGTTTATGCTTTAATACTTATAAGTGTCAGATAATTAGATTTGATAAGTTCAAATGTAATTCAGTAATCAATAATGATCATTTGCTTGAAATTGTAGATTGTATTAAATGTTTGTTAATCTAAACTGAACAAGGATTCAGTTTTGAAACACAGGTTAAACAGTAAGAGTAAGGCGTTAAAGCAGTTAGGACTATTATTTAGTCTGATAAAAATCAAGAAAATACTTAATATTATGTATTTTGCATATATCTATGGTTCAACAAAATGCTGAGTACAGCTTAGCTTTTTGTCATTTAACTGTAGGAGATCTGTAGATATTGCAGAATGTTCAGAGAAATGTTACTAAAAGGCTAATAGGTTTTACATGTCAAACTTATTTTAAGAGATTTCATAAACTTTATTTATTCAGTTTAGCGTATATATATTTTGGGGGTAAATTATGTCAAGTGTTTAAAGCTGTAGGTTATGTTGTATTAAGAGTTGATTTAGGCCTTGAACTGAAAACAGAAATTGACAGTATGAGACCCGGAGGTCCACTTTTTACAGTTAATTAGAGCAGAAGTAAGAAAAGGAAGACTAATTTATATCAATGTATTCAAGTCTTATAGAATAAATACCAATGAATTTGTGTATGGTGACATCACTTATTGCTTTTAAAACAGGGATAGATGAATATACAGCAATTACAGCCTTGTGGCTTAAATGCAGAATGACCCAAACTATGAAACCCATAAATGGCTGAGGATTAAAAGAGAAATGCCTAAATGGTAGAAGTAATGTCACAAATGTGAATATTGGTAGTTGTTTTTCTTAAGTTATTTAGATTATTTGGAATTGTTACTGTGATTTAAGAAATACTCATAAGTATTTTCATCTGCAGATCACATTTATTTTTATTGCCACTTTTCCAGAAAAGGGGGGGGTTGTTGCACTATATGTTGATAACAGCATGGTTATTGGTATTTCTCAGCCAATCAGGACACACAAAAAGTGAGACTAATTTTATAAGAAAAGCCGTGTGATTATGTTAAGGCAGCAGAACTGCTATGTGAGTGTGCAATTGCATTTTGGCGGCTATGACTTATAACCTAGACTGTCATCATTTTTGAATTGTTAGACACTGTAATTGTCTAAAGGAGCAACTATTGCTTACTCATATTTTTCCGTACAGTGAATGTAGTGCTAAATCATATTAGCATACATTACTTTGAAAGAAAGGCTAGCATTTACAGGGTTAACTTAATCAAGAGTGCTGCCTAATATTGTTTGTTACTTAAGCATACATTTATTATTTTAAATACTTTTATATGTATTTCTTTTATATGTGAAAATATTACAGTTTTGAGTTTTGATCATGCAACGCATTTTATTTCATTCCTGAGCTGTTGGTAATGATTGGATTAATATCTTTACTTGTGTTCATGAAAGCACATTTTTAATCATTTTCATGATATTTACAAAATCACTGAGCCTCTGCTTTATTCAGTGTACAAAGCAAGTAAAGCACTAGAGTTTACACTTTGACCACAAGGCATGTGACCAAGTATAATAATGCACATGGCATGTATACACCCAGAGAAACATGTCACTGCACTATGGAGATATAGTACAAATGCAGTGCAGTGCTATGTTGCATGACATGTGATCTAAACCACGCATCCATGTGCACAGGACTATGATTTTACTCTTTGACCTGACTTGACAGCGTAGCCATGATGACTTCAGGTGCTGTGCCATGCAAAAACCTAGCATGACATGCAAGATAAAGAATGTTTTCTCATTTTCCCTGCACAGAGAGCTCCAGGACTGCCTTATAGGGTAGGATGATGGGTCCCTGTGGAAGATGGATGCCTGGCCTGAGCTTGCTAGGATGGTAAGTGATGCCATTTGCATCACCTATTCTTGGGAGCAGTGCTGACATCACTACAGTGACCTGAGGTTACACCCCACCCTGATCTACTTTGGGAATGATTAGAGAGAGACAACAAAGGATCTATTGTCCTTCCAGGAGGTGGGGTATGTATGTCACGTGTGGCTGTCCAGTGGTCCAGTGTACAAGTGCAACTGTGTTGCTACCATGCATGCATATTTTTTCCCACTGTCAGGTCTAGCTGTAGTAGTAAAAGAGGTGTGGCCATGTTCCCCATGGTCTGTATCAACTGAATTGTCTGATGCTGTGTCACCAGTGGCTGCCAGTATTGACCCTCCACAGTGAACAATGGTTTCCTTGTTGGAGGTGATTGGTGCCTTCTATGGCCAATTCTCAGAAGAATGGTCAAAGCTTTTTTTTCTGAGAGTGGTCCAAAAAGGTCTGCCCTAGACTTCTGGCATCAGGTGCAGTAGATGGTGGCAGTTGAGATGAACCGGTCACAAAGTACACACCTCAGTAATATGGAGCACCTTGTGTTATGACTGCTGGAGTCATGTGACCATTAAACTCCAACCGTCTGGTCACTGGAATAACAACTAGCACCTATCATTAGCCACCCAGTTGAATAATGTCAGAGTTTGTTGTCCTTTGGGCCACTTTGGCATTCAGCCATGCCAGAAAGCTACCCTATTTTCATCCTAGTGCACTCTCTCTCTTTATTTCTCTTATGTACTATTCTTTATTCCTTGTTCATTTTCCAACCCTTCCCATCACCACTTATCCACCCTCTGTATGTCTGTGTTCGTCCACTGTCCTTCTCACTTTTTATGTGTTTCCTACCTCTGTGTAGTTGAGTTTGTGTTTTATGTTTGTCTGTCAGTCTGCTTCTTATATTTTCCCTTATCTCTGTATCCCCTCCACACTCTTCTTGTCTTAACTTTTCCACCTACCCTTATTTTCTATATGTGAAAATAAGGCTGTTTTCCAATTAAAAACACTCCTCCCCCTCCTCCATTTTATATCTTATGGTTATCCTTGTGAGATTTTCTCTGCATGCTTTTCTCCCATTTCTTACTTTCCTATCTACCTCATTTCCTCCCCTTTATATGATGAACATGGTTGGCATTTTTATGTGGTGCTCTACAGTCATCTGTCTGATGGCCAGTTTGCTGCCCTTCTTGTGACGTGTGTGAAATACAACTATGTGGTGCTACATTGCATGCATGACCATGCATTGACATAGCGGTGGTAGTCTATTTGCATTGTGACATCTGTGACATAGGTCACATTCCTTGCTTTAGTGCTCTTTCAGCCATGAAGCATTCTAGTGTGGCTTTTCTCATTAGCTCTACGCTACTGTTTATTATGCAGTCCTTTGCTTGGACTGTCAGCTTTATGACTGGTTAGATGTATGACCTATCAAGCAGTGCCCTCCTTCCCTTTGAAAACAGTGCTGTACATGCATTCAGAACTGGTCTGTGATACCCAGCCTATATCTTTTGCTGCACCTTTCAAAAGAAACAGGTGTGTTTGAAATGTGTTTGCTCATGCCCTTTGAAACAATTCATTTATTTATGTAATATAAACCAGCCTGCAATAAGTGTTGGAAAAATGCCATTAAAAAACTGTACTTAATATTGTGACAGCCATCTCTTTTATTATTAGGTTAGGATGTGCTCAACCTTGATATAATTATTCACATCAAAATGGATCTTTGATAAGGTGTATCAGTACAAACCAAAAATAACTGTGTTTTGTTTAAGCATAAATGGATGGGTAATGAATCAAGGAAACTTATGATTGTCTTAAACACGCAAAATCTACACCCAGTCATATTACTGCACATTTTGTAGAAATGCATAATCTACATGCTGTGCTATAAAACTTCTATTGCAGAAGGGATGATTACTCCAAGAATACTGTCCCTTTAAAACTGTGATTAAAGAGGGGGCTACTGCCCTCTCAGATTCTAATTACACTCCTTGTCATATAGTTGCAGTAATGATAGAGCACTCATTTTTGCAAATGTGTTATTATTTATGCTGGTAGTGGAATAAATATATTCAGTTTTTCTGTCTTGCGTTGTCCAGAATGATAGTCAATATTTCTTCTACACTATACTTGGTGTGTTGAAAGAATTAACAGAGTGCATTTACATGAAGAATCTGTTCAGAGTATACAGAGGTGATTATCTGCTAGTTTAGACTGTTTATCAAGAACTCATCATATTCACAAAGATCCTGCAGTTTCTTTATGATTTATTGGGTGCTGTTCTATCAATAAACAGTTTCAATAAACAGAACAAGTACCACTACATTGTAACATTATAAACTGAAAGTGCACTGATTCATAAAGTATAAGTGCTAAGTGGTGTCCAGGGATACTTAAACAAACACCAGAGAATAAAAGGTAGTGGTGCCAGTGCAGCCACTTAGAAACATGCAGTCTTATAAAGGGGCCATATACCACAAAGAGACTGTAAACACCACAAACGTAATGAAGCCAGAATCAAATTGCATCTGATAAGGATGAACTAGATGACCATATGCCAGGCACCATGGAAACAGGGAATTAGAGTGTGCCATCCAAGAGAATGAAATCAGTACTGCACATAGAATACTACTACTACTGCTATTCTACTGTCACGTGTGATATGAAATATTTCCAGCTATGCCAGAAGAAGTAGGGCACTGGATGTGTAACACATGCCAGCAAAGCTAGCTGGAGTTTTGTAAAGAATTACATGTCATTTGTATATCAAACTGATTTGTACAGGTGCTTGTGTTGAAAATGTATCAGCAGTGGGTCCTGATGGACAGAAAAAGAAGTATACCTATATGTCAGACTGTATGGTAACTATTGAAAAGAATACATTGTAACAGAGGATACTAGAGGAGAAGAGGTTAATCTCAGTCCAGCTAACTTTGAATAATTGTTTGAAACTAAATTACTTGGTGTAAGCCATAAAGATTGTATCTCACAAGTCTCAGTACAGCCAGAGACAAACAGTCTGTACTAGGAAGCCTTCTGTATTATCCTTGGGGTTAACTAATTGCTACTCTGGAATGGTGGAAATTTGAAATTGTTTTATGGCTTCCAGAAGCTGGAACTTATCTTAACAAAGCTCTATGTGTGTGTATTATTAATACATATATGCGAGATTCTGGTTCAGTTTATAGTAAAGTGGGGTAGTATGGGAACCAAAGTCAGATGACGAGATGTATGTGATGTCATTGCGTAATCAAGGACTGAAATGATGTTTTAATACTAGATGAGACAGAAGTCTACCAATGTGTGATGGTCACCAAAATGTGACGTCCCCATTCTGGGCCAGTAATCAAGGAGCCTGAATCCTCACCACTGACATTAGAGAGGGGTGTGCACTTGGAATGCAAATGGATACACTCAGTATTTCCAGATGCAAACCTCTCTGCATCAAGTACAATTTCCTTTAAGAGCACACAGGGAACTCACACAGCCCGGGGTCTGGATGTCTCTATATCTGTCTCCCTCCAGGTCTCCAATAAGACTCCCCACTGGTACAGCTGTAGGGTTAGGTCATTAGCTGAGTGTCCAAGCCACATCTTCCAGTACCCTCTCTGTGAACCTAGTGCTTCATGTCCCTGCCCCAAGCAGCTGACACACGCACACTGAGAGATTTGATTTGCACATGGACACACACACACACACACACACACACACACACACACACACACACCTGCAAAACACTGGTACAGGTTTACTAGCTATGTCCCCTTCTGCCCAGAGTATAAGGCAGTTACCACTGCCACCAGGCACTCCACAATCAGCTACTCTAAGGTTCTTAAAAAGGGTATCCAATTAAACTATGTAATATTAATGATAATACAAATGGTAGTAGTTGACCAAGACAGCTAGGCCTTCTGGAGTGTCCCACACAGTGTCACCAAATGAATATAAGTACTGTCAAAGGTTAAGTACTTTCTACAAGGACCAGCCACAGTAAAAGTTTTAAATATATTTAATAATAAATGAGCATGGAAATGCTGAATATATATTCAGAGTAAACCACAGAGTTTAAATCACAGAAAATATTGAAATTAACACTGATGGACAGACTCATACAAATAAAGAAAAACACTCTCTAAACTAAGCTTCACTATATTCCTGACTGAATCTAAGAGGATTTACTGTTCCCTCATAACTTACTTTGGCATGACAAGATGAAATACTTGAGCAGTCTTTCTAGTCAGGCCCTCAAACAAAATACTCAATTCTCTGAGATTTCTCTTTGCAATATCTGAAATATAATTTCCAAGAGCTGGCAGAATGACCTCATCTGGTCATCCGACTCTAGGTTCTCACAGTATTCCCCTTTGAAGCTGAAACAGGAATTTAGCATAGATGGCTAAAATACACATATAAATGTTTATGGCAGTGCCTGGGGCTTCCTTTCTTTTTAATGAGTTAATGAACAAAGACTTTTTCCCAGACATAGGGTCTCCGGTCCTATTCAGCACTGTGGATGATGTCTAATGGTGTAAAAGCTCATTTACATTTCCCTTATTTTTCTTAAAGTAACCTAGCTGGTACATTTAATTCAGTTGCAATAATACGTGTACATTTTTCTTCATTTCGGTAGGGTGCACTGTTGATACATTTTAACACAAGCAAACCTCACAAATACATTTTCAGCACAAGGTACAAATCAGTTTGATATACAAATAACGTACATTTCTAATACCACAAGCATCTTGAATAAATCAGTTTGATATTCAAAGGACATATCATTCTTAACAAAACTCCAGCTGGCTATGCTGGCACTTGCCCATATCATCACACCTGACATAGAAGGACCACGCATCTACTTCATCTTGCCTTGCTGTAGTAAGTAACTAGGGAATCGTAATTCTTTAGATCAGTCAGGAAAATATGGTTAGATTAGTTGAGTACTGTTTTGCTGCATCTGTGTTAATCTATTCATCTGTGTTATTTTTAATATGTCCTATGATTTAAACTCTGGTGTTTATTGTAAATAGATATTTAGTATTTTCATATTTTTATTATTTATTATTAAATATATTTAAACTCATCACTGTGGCTGGTCTTTTAGAGAATATTTTAACATTTGAGAGTATGTATATTTATTTGGTGACATTGTGGCAGCTCCTGAAAGCCTTGCTGTTTGGCCAACATTACCATTTGCATTAATATTAATTTTGCAAATCAAATCTCAAAGAGTGTGTGTATGTCAGCTACTTGGAGCATGGACACACAGTACTGGTTTCACAGAAATAGTGGTGGAGGACTTGGCTTAGAATACTCATTTGAGGACTCAACTCTATAGCTGTGCCAGTGAGGAGTCTTATTGGGGGCCTGGAGAGAGAGAGAGAGAGAGGGAAACCCAGACCCCAGACTCTGTGTTTTCCTTGTGTGCTCTTAAGGGTAATTGTGCTTGGTGCAGAGAAATGCGTCTGGAAAATACTGTTTGTACCTATCATTGTTCCAAGTGAACATCCCTCACTGGTGTCAGTTGTGAGGATTCAGGCTCCTTGATTACTGGCCCAGAGGAGGGACGTCACAACTACTATTGTTAGTACTACTATGAGTGCTACCACTGTTACTACTACTACTGTTACTACTACTACTATTACTATTACTACTACGACTGCCACTACTGCTACTACTATTACTCCTACTGCTATATTATTGTTATTATTACTACTAAGACTATTACAACTGCTACAACTACTGTTACTACTACTACTGCTATTATTACTACTACTGCTGTACTACTATTATTGCTACTACTACTGTTACTAGTATTTCCATTACTCCTATTACTACTACTACTATGATTACTACCACTGCTTCTACTACTGTTACTACTACTACTAGTTTTGCTACAAATACTACTACTACTATGACTTCTACCAGTGCTACTACTAGTTCTACTACTACAGCTGCTATTATTAATACTACTACTTCTTGTCCCTACTAAAGACAAGAGCTATAGATGCTGTATCCTCAAGTTTACTAATTAAGCTTCCTCCTCCACTCATTCATACAACACCCTCCCTTTCTTACTCCTTAACCATTACTATGCTCTTCCATCTCCTTTCATCCCTTCTTCTTTTTCTTCCCTCTAATGTCACCTCTTATCAAATTCCACTTAACTTACAGCCCAACTCCCCTACATCCTACTATTCTACAAACAGCAATACTCATTATTCCTCTCTCATATCACCCACTCTCTTCTCTCAAACTGACTACACTCTCCCTAAAATTAAATTCTCTCCTAATACCTCTCCACTTTATAAAAACAAATTAAAATTTCTCCCTCCTTACCACACTACACCACTACTACTCCACCTCTGAAACATCCTTCATCTCTCAGCTGATATTCACCCTAATCCAGGCCCACACTACAACTCATCTACTTCCACCAACACAACTCACACACTTTTCCAAGCATCCAACCCTAGTCTCAAACATCTCTTTTTACTCAATTAATATTCACAACATACTTAATAAAACAAGAGAATTTCACGCTTGGATAGCCCAATACTCTAACATAATTTCTCTCTCTGAAACATGGCTAAGACCACATAACAAAGACAATGAGTTTCTTCCCCCAGCTACAGTATTTTACTTCTTGATAGAGCACATAAAAAGGTGGAGGTGTTGCCATAATTTACTCTGACATCCTAACCTTGTTGCCCCTAATCAATCCACCCCCCCCTCTCTTTTTAACCTGCTGAACTCATCATGGCAAATTGCAAACTAAACAACCACAAAACCCTTACAACAGCTGCTATCTATATACTCCCTGGAGATAGCATACCCTTGTTAGAACAGATTCTTCACTGGATCACTGACATAATACCGAATGAAACTATCATACTAGGTGATGTTAATATCATTTAGCTTTCCTTTACCTTTAACTCCACTACTACATGTATAAACCTACATGGCATCACCCAACTTATCTCTTCTCCCACTTTTCGTCACAAACCTAACACCAGTTCTATCCTTGACTGGATTCTTGTCTCTCATCCTGACCTCTACCACCACCCTGAATCCCTTCCAGGCCCAACTAGTGATCACTCTGCAGTATGTGTCCAAAGATTCTCCCCTTACTAAACTAGGTCTCACAAATAGAAGGAATGCCATACACTACCCAACTTCATCCCTGAGACCTTCAACAACTATCTCTCTGCAGTTGACTGGTCTTACCTCTCACACCTCTCCCTTGATGAAGCTGTTCATCAGTTCAACTCCGTCTTCCTAAACACCCTAAACTCCTTTTCCCCTCCTGGAATTGTTAGAGTCAAATCATGCAGCTCACCCTGACTCTCTGGTTAAAGACAAAGTCACACTCAAAAAATTTTGGAATACTGTCAACCAAATTCTGCACCTCGGAAACCCCTCAACACCAAATCCCTGCCCTAATAATTTACATCTAGAAACTGTCTCCATCTTCAGTACCTACTTTACTGATACTATTAACAAACTTATGCTAACTTCCAACCCAATCAATCCATCACCTTCCACCACCCACCCTCTACAAAACTACCCTTTCTCACTAACACTCATCCCTACTAACTACATCAAAAAACTTCTTCTCAAGCTTAAACCTTGTTCTCCATCAGCTGACAAATTGCCATCTATCTTCCTAAAAGCTGCAGCTAACTCCATAGCTTGCTTGGCTTCCATCCTCATAAACCACTCAATCCATGAATCCACTGTCCCAACTCTCTTGAAGAAATTCCACACTATACCTATCCACAAAGGTGGAAACTCTGTAGAACTCTCTAATTATCACCCAACTGCCATACTCTCTCCACTCTCCAAAATTCCTGAACATTGCATGTATAAACAAATCCTGTCCTGTCCCACTCAAGAAAACCTCATCACCCCTTCTCAGCATGGTTTCATCCCCCACCACAGTGCCACTACTGCTCTCATTTCATTTACTAACTTTATCTCCCAAGCCAGTGACAATAATAAACTGGTGTTGTGCCTATTTTTAGATATCTAAAAAGCCTTTGACACTGTCTCCCACCCCATCCTCCTCTCTAAACTTTCTCAACTAAACCTTTCCCCTGCAACTATCTTCTGGTTCACCAGCTACCTCACTAAGAGACAGCAATCTGTCAAATGGCTCTTTGCTCTGTCCCCCCTTCTCCCCATAAAAATGGGTGTTCTTCCAGGCTCGATCCTTGGGCCCCTTCCATTTAACATTTTTACTAACCAACTCCAAACATCCTGTCCTCAGTCATCCCTCACACAGTATGCATATGACTCCACTGTCATCACCATTGCTGATAACCCCTTTGAACTACTCACTTGGCTTGTTAATAACCAACTTATGCTAAACTCTAAAAAGACAAAACTCCTCCTATTCCTACCAAAATATTTCTACCATCTTAAATCCTCATTTACCATCTCTTCACTAAACAACACTATTATCACACCTGAATCCCACACAAAACTTCTTAGAGTGATCATCGATGACCAGCTGAAACTCGACCTCTGTGTACATGACTGTATTAAGAAACCCCACAAAATCAAGGTCTACTTTACAGAAACAAAATATTTCTTACCCCAAGATCTGGAATTTCACTTGCCCAGACTTATCTTCTACCTAACCTCTTCTACAGCTCTCAAATCCTTAATAACTTAAAATCTTCCCTACTATCCAAACTCAAACCCACATACAACAAAGTAGCCAGACATGCAGCTAACCTCCCTCTAAAATCACACCACTGTCTTGCTCTTCAGTCACTCAGCTGGTTAGAGTTTCACAACCAACTCTTATTTACTCAACTCCTCTTCATTCACACTATCCTAAATTATCCCTCCTCTTGTCCTAGCATAGTCCCTCTGATATCCATCTATAACCCACCCTACCCCCTTAGAAGCTCTGACCAATATCTCTTACAAATTCATAAACAAAAAAAAAATAATTTAGACAAAACTTGTACAGCTACCTTCCAGCTCTGTTTTGGAATAAGCTTCCCATGTCCCTTAGAGGTGTCACCATGCTCATGAATTCAGGTCATCTCTCAGAAATTACCTTTTCAGTACTTGGAGATGTCCCTGCAACCATCCCACCTGAAGTCTTCCCTTCCTTCTCTCATCCTCCCCCCCAACCCTAACTTTCCTTCTTCCCCCTGCTGGCCACTATCCAGTTATGTCTTATATCATCCTGTATATTTCTATTGTGATCTATTTTTCTGCACTTCTTTTGACAGCCTGCTCCTTTACACCTCCCCGACACTACTACTTATCTGAATTACATCTTTTTCCAAGATTAACACATTCTGCCATCTTTCCTCATCTTTTTATATTCAACTTTTACTGTCTTTTTCTTATTTTCTTTACTCCTGTTAATTCCTTAATATTTGGACAATTGGTACTCTGAATTTATTTACTTGCATATTTTGTACTCTGAATTCTGTACTTATCAAAATTTTTGCTGTGGCTTTATTATATTTGTATAATTTGTATTGTGGAGCTTTTATCCCCGGTCCTCTGCTGAAAAATGGTGCAAGCTCAGTCCGACTATCCCAGTCAAGAAATGTCAAATAAATAATAAATATAAACGAATGGCAATCATGCATGAAAACTTCCAATATGGAGGGGCTGAAGAAAATATGTTGGCAACATCATTCCCCAGCACAGGCAAAGCAGAGTGGCTGATGTGCATGGCATGGTTGTTGTAGGATGCAAGCATCTATGGTTGTACATTTGGGACAACCTTGGAATGTCAACTGCAACTATTGGGGCAACAGTCACTCCACCAAGTAATATATGTGTGGAGGACGAAGGTAAGGTCATCAGCATGTACAACCAGTACAAGCATCATGATCAGTGATATGCTTATTTTGGCATGGACCCTTCATAAACACATGTGTGATACTGTAAGATAGAAAGTCTAGTTATGTGTGGAAGTGGCCCCGTGGCACAGAGGGATAAAGACCTTACTGTGATCCAGACAAACTGTGTTGACTAGTGGTACAGGCAGGCAATGGAAGGGCTGCATGTGGAGGACTGTACAACTGAATGGCAGAGGTCAGCTCGGCCATCCTGAAATGGAAAGAGACAGTCTAGGTTTACTACAATATGGCATTGTTATGAGCCCAAACGGTGCTGCAAAGTGGGTGTACTACTTAGTCAGAGATTAAGCATGATCAAAAGCATGATCAGAAGCTCACATGCACCTATTGATGAAGCATCTAAGAGGTACTTGCAGGGTTGTCACGTGGTGGGATGGATCAGGGCTTACTCCTCAGCAGTAAAAGATGCTGTAATAGTATACATAATGTCCTCACTGGCCCCATATCTGGATCAGGTTGCACCTGGGAGAGGCTAAGGCAGGTCTGGAAGACCTGGTGAAAGATGCAATGAGATGAGCTGGTGGCAGCTGACGGTAAGCTGTGGGGGAGAGGGGGGGTCCACCTATGTTGACTTGGCAATGGTGGAGCTCTACAGAACCAGGTTGTGTTACCCGTACGGATGATGGCTAGGACATTTCTGATGTAGACTACAATGTGTCAAGAGTTGTGCACAATAAATGGCAGCAGGGGGACAGAAAACAGCCATAAATTTGTCTCAGTCCTGTATGCACTGATGGGAAGCAATTCACAGGATATGAATGAAGATATCTTTACATGTGAGACTGGCATAGCAAAGCTGTACCATACATAGCTTATTCCACTGAATGTCATGTTTGATTTTGACAAGGTGGCATGTAAAGCAGCAATGAGATTATTCCCAGCAGCAAGATTTTGAAGCTAATTGCTCCAACTCTGGCAAATAATTTTGTATCTGGTATGGAAATATGGCTTGTGCCTGAAATACATCATAACCCCTGATTACCAGATGGATATGAAATAGCTAGTAGCACTAGCCTTCCTGACCCCATTAGGATGCTGAATGCTCAGTAGATCAAACTCACATATATTGGGATGACCAAAGGGACTTGAGACTAGAGTGAGCCAACTCACCACCCACCACCACTGATCCCCTGACAGCCTGGATGGTGCATGATCTCAGGATGGAGGTCCTCCTATGAACCCAAATCTTTTGAGGGGCAGCACAGGAGGCTGTGGTCACTCTCTTGTACACAATCCATGAGACCTATCCTGTAGGAAGGTAAACAGTGGAGGACTGTTCCAACCAAGAAGATGGTATGACAGCAATATAATCAGTCTCTAGCATGGGTTCCACCTGTCAAATTTGTCACACAGTGTGCCAACTTCTACGGACCATGGCTATTGATCTCTGCTGCAAACATTATGATTAGTGATCACTGGACATGCATGCCTTCATGGCAACCCCTCCCATTATATTCCCAGTTTTGTCTCTGCAGGTGGCTCCACACATGTTGTTAATTCATAAAATTAGAAAGGATTTCTGTTAGCAGTGGAGCCATATGAATGGTCCTTTCAGCTCCTGAGTCTGCTGCCCTGACACACAGCCTTCTGCTGCAGCACAGCATTCCTTCCACATGTAACCTCGGACTACATCTGGGTCATTGGGGTGGACCAGTATTATACTTTATACCACTACTTTTGTTTCATATACTGGACACTCTTTGATTACTTTCATTTCATATACTGGATGCTCTCTGTTTACTTTTGTTGAGTTAGTAAAGCTTGTGCTTTTATTTTTTCAAGAAAAGCCTCCTGCTGCTGGTAGCCTTCTCCTATTGTCAAACTTGTAGTGCAATAAAGCTTGAAAGTTTCCATTTTCATTTTTTGATGAAAATCTGCCTGCCACTATGGACTGAGTTTTCCTTCAGACCAAGCTTTCCTCCCCTTTTGAGAATTTTCTACTTTTTAGCACAGCTATAGCTGTGCAGATGTTGTTTCTCCACTTTGCTTCTGTCTGATGGTCGGCACTGTCCTTCCTCACCACCTGCTCCTATGGATTCTGATGGTGCTTTTCATCTCTGATGGTACTCTTCATCAAATCCTTTAGTGAATCATTATATTCCATTCTCCACATAGACCCAAAGGGAAGCATGTCAGTTCCATCGACACCAAATCTGCCGAATGTCAATAGATAGAAAACAAATTTCTTAAAAAACGTTTGATGATCCTAGAAGGAATATTTATTTGCAGAGTGACAAGCCCTCCTTCACCCTCCATGTGGGAAGACACCCCCCACACCCCACAAACTTATATATTCCTACTCCAAGGTCACACAACAGTGGAGAAAAGAATTATCCTCACTGTTGGCAAAAGTTGTTTTGCCATCTTTCTTTCCATCTACAAGCATTCAGTAGAACTGCTGTTGTTAAACTGACAGGCTCCCACCTAACACACCCCAAGCATCAACTATTTGAGGTTAAGCCACATCCACATGCATCTGGTGTCATTTTGCATGGACTATCTGTACAGCCTGTTGTCTTTAGATTTCCCCATTGCTTTTACCACTAGTATCTGCAATGATTTTTTTCACAAAAAGCAATGTCTTAATGGCAGTAATGTCACTTATAAAGCTGATTCGTATTGACACACCCTGTAGTTCTGGTAATTGTGATTTCACATACATAGGTGCTTCATGTTGAATTTTATTCTGTACTACAACTACTCATCACTGCTACATATTCATAGTTGTGTGCCTTTGTATCCTCACTGATTCAGAATTCCTCTCTCAGTATTTGGTAAGATAGCCTACTGTCATTCTATTAAGAGAAAGTCCTGAATTGTTATCAGAAGCGCATTTTGCAAAGAAATTTTCAGGAAAATTGAGACACTCAGCTAATGAAGACTGGAACAGAATGGAGATAACAGGATAAAGAAACAGACAGAGCTTAATGAATGGGTGAACAGCAACTTATTGCTTTGAAAACAGACAAACTTTGCATATGCTTACTTCTGCAGGGTATTAATAAAGCTATAAATAAAGATTACTACCCACTTTGTACAGCAGATGCAGCCAAAAATAAGATATACGGCAGGATTTACGATGGCTTGCACGGAGTCTAAGAATAGTGTAAGACTCCATGCAGCCATAGCAATCCAGGAACAGCCTGTAGGGGTGTGTAAGAGAGCTCCTAAAACGACTCTTACACGGACAGGGCGTGGATATGCTAATTACCTCACTTGCAACCGAAAGGCATGCAAATGAGGTAATTTAGCGATCCAGGAAGCAGAAACCTGTCCGTGTAAGAGCCATGTTATCTGCAGAAATGTACTCAGTTGACAACTGAGTACTGTTCTGCAAATAATACAATGGAGCCTTGTCAGCTCCAAATAAAGGTTGCATATGTTCCAGGCAGCATGCCACTGGCCAAATATGTGGCCACTGGCAACGTACCCCGATGCAAAAATGAAATACATTTTTATTTTTTTCGCCGATGTTTAAACATAGCGCAGCGCCGCGCAAACGGGCTGCGCTGTAAAAACAGAAAAATAAAAATTTAAAACCCACAAATGTGGGTTTTATGCAAAGCATGAATTTACAATGTAAGGGAATAGCAGGCTGAAAATAACATGGCCATCGAGTAGGGGTTGCTAAAGGGGGAAGCTGAGTGTAAGATATGTAACTAAGCATTAGTAGGCAATCCTATGTAAATGAGTGGTAGGATAGTGAATCACACTGTTACATAGCAAATGAGCACATTCCCTGGAGTGTAGGAGTAGGATAAGGGGGAGTAACAGAGTAGGAGATAGGTGACATCACAGGGGGATATGTATGAAAGAAATGAAGCTCATTGGAGCACAGTGGTATGTGAAAGATGTCAGTCACACATCATGGAAAGAGGAGTGTCAACAAGTAGGCATGGGAAAGCCAAGAAATGGAAGGTGTACACTATGGATAACACCAAAGTTTCTTGCTGGGCATGCATGCGCATGTGTGCGCACTGGGAGGCGCGAGTAAGATAGAGTGCGCGCGTGTAAGCGTGAGTGAGCGCGTTTAAGCTGGAGTAAGCAAGTAGGAGCCTGTTTAAAGATCAGTAAGCATGTTTGCGGTGGTGTGTGCACGGTTTAACCTGAACACACAGATTCTAGTCCATCTAAGCATGTGTGCACGCTTGTTAGCCGCTGTGAGCGTGTTTGCACTTGTATGCTCGTAGCTCCCCCCTGAGGAAACAGAAAGGAAAAAGGAAGCAGAAGAAATAGTAGGAAGCTAGCAGGGAATACTGGCAGAGCTAGCAGGGGAAAACAATCCGAAGCAGGCAATTACACAGGCAGAACAGTAGCCCAGCCCAGTACTTAAAACTCTGCAAACAACAGTGCAGTATGTTTCTCTCAGAGGAGTAAGCTATTAGAAGTGAAAACTGAAAAAGCTTCACTCAGACCAAAAATGCTAGGGGCTGCCATAGCTGTTATAAGGAGACATATGCAACATGCTGAGGGTGGTGACTATGCAAATGCTGCCGGACAACCCACAGTGAGGAGACGGAGAAGAGTGTACAGGCCCAGGGTCACCTACCAGGGGTTACATGAGCTGGAGATAGTGGAGCACTATAGAGTGGACAGAGACCTCCTACAGCAAATTGTTGAGCTGTGCAGGCCACGCCTCACACACAGAACCAACAGAGGGGAACCCATCCCAGTGGAAACCAAGGTATGTGTTGTCCTAAGAATACTAGCAACAGGTACCTTCCAGAGACCAACTGGTGATATGATGGGGATATCACAGGCATCAGCATCCAGGGTACTGCTCCAGTTCCTGGATGCCATATCAGCACATGTCAGTAAACATGTATATTTCCCCAATTCCTGTGAGGTATTGGCCAGCAATATGAGTCTCTTCCAGCAAATAGCGGAATACCCTGAGGTAGTGGGTGCAATAGACTGCATGCATATACACATCAAAGCACCAGCTGGTGAGTGGGGTAGGGCCTACATTAACCACAAGGGCTTCCCCCTCCATCAACTACCAGTTCATGTGTGATGCCCAGGGCATAATAATGAATGTGTGTGCTGGCTGCCCTGGAAGCTACCATGATTCCCATATCTGGAATTTGATGCAACTGTACCAGACATTTGCCAATGGGGACATCCCACATGGTCACTTAGTGGGGGATGCTCGCTACGCACTGGAGCCGTGGCTGATGACACCCATCAGAAATGCACACACACCTGAACAAGAATGCCATAATGAGGCACATGCACAAACATGAAATGTAATTGAGCGTGTGTTTGGGTTGCTCAAGTCATGGTTCCGGTGCTTGGACACATCTGGTGGAGCCTTGCAGTACTCACCAATTACATGTACCCAAATTGTCATGGTATGTGCTATGCTACATAATATGATTCTGCGAAAACAGCTGCAGCAGGACCAGCATAGGGCTGGGCCAAACAGCCCCCCACCATTGCCAAGGCCATCACAGGCAGAGCGTGACTCGGAGGAGGAACAACCTGAGCCTGTCTCAGTAGGCAGAAGGAGGTGTGCCCAGTATGCCTTGGCCTTGGCAAAGAGGAAACGCATAGCACATACACTGGCTCAGTAGGAACCCTGGAAATCATACCTTTCTCTGACTCACACATATAGTAAAAGGGATGCCTAAGTTGACACAACCTGCTTTCAAACATGTACAGGGAGTGTAGTATGTGCATCCAACATAGACAGCCCTGCAGCACCACCTGAGGCATGATTGCCATGTGTTAAGCAATGTAACACCATGTAGTATATGCAAACTTGATGACCCTGATTAACATCCTACCCTCACCAAGCATGATGCCACAATATGAAGACAAGTATTGCTGTTAGTCAAAGGGGATCCAATGCCTGTCAGCCTGGGATGACATGCTGAGCAGGACACAATGCTCCACATGCTACGGATGGCTTGCACCTATCACCCCTGGCCTTTTGGATACTGGCAAAGGCTGTTGTCACCCCCACCATGCCTTGAATAGGTAAAGCTCAAAACCCTAACCCACCTCCATAGGTATCACAAGGGATAAGAACCTAGAAGTAATGCTACCCAATGCCAGAAGTCTAAACTGCAAGATGCATGCAGTCCAAACTCTCCTCAGCATGGAGAATGTTGATATCTGTTATGTAACAGAAACCTGGGTCAAGGCTCACAAGAGCACCCTAACACTACCAGGTTACACTTCATACCATGCTTTACAGCCCCAAAACATGGAACAAACTACAAAAGGAGGGTGACTATCAATAATTGTCAAGGATAACCACACCCCCAGGTTGGTGCCACAGCAAGAAGCAGCATAGACTATCCACGGGCAAGTAACAGTGGCTAAAACTGCCTCCCAATTAGTAGCCTGCTACGGACCACCCTCCTAACTCCAGGAACCACACTTGGCCTACTTCAGAACACATGAAAATATCAAGGTCTATCCAAACAACATTATATTGGGCGACTGAAAATACTCAAACATAGACTGGGAGCATTATTCTAGCTCCAACACCCTAGGCCAAAGGTTCCTAGAATTCATAAACCAAAATGCTATGGAACAACTAACCACTCCCACAAGAGGGGTAAGCATACTGGATGTGATAATCAGCAACAAGGGTACTCTATGCCCAAGATGAGAAGAGTATCCCTCACTGGTAAGATCAGACCATAGAGTAATCTCACTGGATATTCACATCCTGACCCCAGTCCCTGGGCAGAAAACCACAGTGAAAAACATGTGTAAAGCAAATGTTGCACTCCTCCAAACTGAGGTGGAATCCATTAAAGGCCTTGTGCCTGTGGAAGATATGGGCCAGACCTCAGAACCCTTTATAAATTAATTCTATGAACATATTCAGGAATGCATGGATTATGCAATCCCAAATAAAACCAAGACCCAATCCCATACATGCAGGCATCTGGCCTGGTGGACCCCAGCCATTAGCAAACCATGCAAGAGAAGGAGGAAGCTACTACATGATAGAGCAAAACCCAAAAAGGGAAGTAATCACTGATCAGTATTATGGCAAAAAAATATGGACACACATAAAATCCTCTAAGGCCAGCTACAACATGTTGAATCTGGGAATCTTGAGGCAATGTTACACCTGCCTCATGTACACAGACAACCCCCTCCTCCCCCCAACAAATACAAATATATGTGAGAGATGCAACTATTTAGCCAAACTGGAAGCTGAGCTCTCTGAACTCAGTACTGGCAAAACCAGTCAGGAGGAGAAGGTAACCACACACACCACAAACCCAGTCTCACATAGACCTATCACAACTGCAAACCAAACGCATAAACACACAAAAACATTCCCAGAGGCTCTAATTAAAAATTTACCAAAACAACAGAGGCCTCCAAAGCAGACACCCAAGCAACCACTACCTCAAAACATAGCACATGCAACACATAGTTCACAAAGTCAGTGTGCCAAACAGTCACAGCCCTTAAGGCCAAACAACATGCCTGATACACTTGTAATAGGTGACTCCATAGTCAGACACACTGATGTCCCACTCACCAGACTGAACAAGGAAAAGGTTACAGTAAGCTGCTTGTCAGGCGCTAGAATCCGCCACATAACACAAGCACTCAGGTCACTCCAAAGCAAGTACAAATATGACTCAGTCATTGTCCATGCCAGTGTGAATGACCTGAGACGTACCTCCCTGGACTACATGAAAAGAGACATAGAGGAGCTCTCTGATTATGTAGCCCAGGCCGATATGACCCTGACCCTGAGCAGCATCTTACCCTCACCAAGAATGATGCCACAGTACAAACACAGAATGATCAGCTTTAACAATTGGCTCAATTACTGGTGTCATTCTAAGGGGATCCAATGTCTGTCTGCTTGGGATGACATGCTTGACAAGCCACGCTGCTTCGCAAGGGATGGTTTGCACCTGTCACCCCTGGGCTTCTGGATATTGGCCAAGGCTCTTGCCACCTCCATAGTGCCTTTTTTATGCAAGGCTCAAAAGACAAACCCACCTCCCTAGAAAACACAAGTGGAAAAAAACTAAGGGTAATGCTGCTCAACGCCAGAAGTCTAAACCTCAAGATGCACGCTCTCGAGGCCCTCCTCGGTATGGAGAACATCAATGTCTGTGCAGTGACGGAAACCTGGTTCAAGGCTCCTGAGAGCACCCCAGCACTACCAGGTTATACCTCATATCATGCTTTTCGGCCCCAAAACTTGGACCGAACCACAAAAGGAGGGGGAGTAACCATATTCAAAGATACCCACAACTCCAGGTTACTGGCAACGCACGAAGCATCGGAGACCATCCATGTGCAACTAACTATAGGCAAAACTGCCGTACAGTTTGTAGCATGCTACAGACCACCCTCTCAAACTCAGGAACCCCACTCAGCCTTCCTGAAGACACTGGAGAGTATGAATGTCTCTCCAAACACCATCATATTGGGAGACGTCAACTACCCAAACATAGACTGGGAGCATTACTCAAGCCCCAACACCCTAGCCCAAAAGTTCCTAGAATTCATAAACTCAAATGCAATGAAACAACTAGTTACCACTCCCACAAGAGGAGATAATATACTAGACTTGATCATCACAAACATGGGGACACAATGCTCCACACCGGAAGTATACCCATCATTGCTGAGATCAGACCATAAATTAATCTCACTGGAAATCCACATCCCGCCCCCACCCCCTGCACAAAAGACCACAGTGAAGAATTTCTCAAAAGCGGACTTCACACTTCTTAAGACTGAAGTGGTATCCTTCAAGGCCCCTGGGCCACTGGAAACCACAGACCACACCGCTGAATCCTTTATAAACACTTTCTACGGACACCTTCAAGAATGCATGGATCATGCAATCCCAAATAAAACCAAGACCCATTCCCCCAAAGGCAGGTGTCCTGTCTGGTGGACCCCAGCCATTAACAAACTTTACAACAGGAGGAGGAAGCTACTACATGACAGAGCAAAATCCCTAAAAGGGAAGGCATCTCTGATCAGTACTAGCAAAAAACCACGATCACTCATAAAATCATCCAAGGACAACTTTGACAGAAAAATCACAAAGAACACAAAAGACAATACAAGACCTTCTTTACTTATGTTAGAAACCTGGGTGGAAACTCCCAGATATGCTCAGAGTTAGTCCAAAACGACACAACATACACTGAACCCACAGACATTGCCAATCTATTCTCAATCTAAGACCCTGCACTTGCCCAAATAAGCAATCTTGCATTTTAGCACTAATATACTATAAGCACTACATCCTCATATACCCTCTAAGACTACCTTGTCCCCTATTGGTCCTTTTAACTGTGTGATAAAAGAGTCCCCTATACTACACTAGCATGTCTAAAGGTCAGTTAATGGTCTCCTCTCCAGTCCAACTGGTGAATCTGGGAATCTTGAGGCAATGTTACAACTGTCTCATGTACACTGACAACCCTCTCCTCCTCCAAACAGGATCAAACATATGTGAGAGATGCAACCATATAACCAAACTGGAGGCCAAACTCTCTCACCTCAAAACTGGTGAAACCAGACCGGAGGAAAAGGTAACATCACACAGCACTAATCCAGTCCCACATAGTCCTACCAAAACAGCAATCCAACCACACAAGCACATAAAAACATATTTGGAGGCTCTAATCAAAAATCTACCTAAACAGCAGAGACCTCCAAAGCAAAAATCCAAGCAAATGCTATCCCACAACAAAACACGAGCAACACATAGCCCGCAATGTCAGAGTGCCAAATAGTCACAGCCCTTAAGGCAGAACAACACACCTGACACACTTGTAATAGGTGATTCTATAGTCAGGCACACTGACGTTCCGCTCACCTGGCTGAACAAGGAGAAGGTCACAGTGAGCTGCCTGTCGGGCGCTAGGATCTGCCACATTACGCAAGCACTCAGGTCACTCCAAAGCAAGTACAAGTATGACTCGGTCATAGTACACGCTGGTGTGAACGATCTGAGACTTATCTCCTTCGACTACATAAAAAGAGACATAAAGGACCTCTCTGATCATGTAGCCCAGGCCGGTATGACTCTGACCTTGAGCAGCATCTTACCCTCAGCTAGAATGATGCCACAATATAAAGACAAAATTATCGATTTTAATATTTGGCTAAAATTTTGGTGTCATTCAAACAGGATCCAGTGTCTGTCAGCCTGGGGTGACATGCTTGACAAGCCACATTGCTTCGCAAGGGATGGCTTGCACCTGTCTCCCCTGGGCTTTCAGATACTGGCAAAAGCTCTTGCCACCCCTATTGTGCTTGTTTTAGGCAAGGCTCAAAAGTCAAACACACCTCCTTAGAAAACACTAAGAACAAGAAACTAAGGGTAATGCTGCTAAACGCCAGAAGTCTAAACCTCAAAATGCATGCACTCGAATCTCTCTTCAGTATGGAGAACATCGATATCTGTGCAGTGACAGAAACCTGGTTCAAGGCTCCATAGAGCACCCCAGCACTACCAGGTTATACCTCATACCATGCTTTTCGGCCCCAAAACCCGGACCGAACCACAAAAGGAGGGGGAGTATCTATATTTATCAAGGATACCCACACCTCCAGGTTAGTAGCATTGCACGAAGCATCAGAAACCATCCATGTTTATTTATTTTATTTTTTTATTTTACATTTGTTTACCGGGCTAGTCCAACTGGATATATGTCCATTTTCAGTGGAGGCCCGGGGAGAAAAGCTCCACTACAAACTACTAAACAATTTCAAGATATACATCAATATACAGAAATAGAGAGGAAAAAAAAACATATGCAATACCTTTGAAACAGGTTGAATTAAATTTTGAGTAAAGTGAAATAAAAAAACTAGGATGGTAAAGAGAGAGAAAGGATAAGGAATATTTAATAAATAGTTAGAGTATGTAAAAGAGAAGACAGAGAATGAATGCTAAGGAGTCATATAATGATGGGAAAAAAAAGAGAGCTAACCTGGGTTATGGCAAGAGCATAGCCAGTGGTTATTTAGGAAGGATTTTAGTTTAGTTTGAAATTGGGAGAGTGATGTTAGGGATGTGAGTTCCTGTGGTAACTTATTCCATATTTTGCCAACTGAGCATGTGCAAATAACAGTGGGCAAAACTCCATTTCAGTTTATAGCATGCTACAGACCACCATCTCAAAATCAGGAATCCCACTCGGCTTTCCTGAAAACACTGGAGAACATGAAGATCTCTCCAAACACCATTATATTGGGTGACTTCAACTACCCTAACATTGACTGGGAGCATTACTCAAGCCCCAACACCCTTGCCCAAAGGTTCCTGGAATTCATAAACTCAAATGCTATGGAACAACTGGTCAAAATTCCCACAAGAGGGGAAAACATACTGGACCTGATCATCACCAACATGGGGACCCTATGCTCCACACCAGAGGTACTCCCCTCATTAGTAAGATCAGACCACAAATTAATTTCACTGGATATCCAAAACCCGACCCCACCCCCAGCCCAGAAAACCACAATAAAGAACTTCTCAAAAGCGAACTTCCCACTTCTCAAATCCGAAGTGGAAACCTTCAAGGCCCCAGGATTGGTGGAAACTATGGCACAAACCACTGAACCCTATATAAACGCATTCTATGGACACCTCCAGGAGTGCATGGACCATGCTATCCCAAACAAAACCAATACCCAAGCGTCCAAAGGCAGGTGTCCAGTCTGGTGGACCCCAGCCATAAATAAGTTGTACAACAGAAGGAAGAAGCTACTACATGATACAGCAAAATCCCTAAAAGGGAAGGCATCTCTGATCAGTACTAGCAAAATATTACGATCCCTCATAAAATCCTCCAAGGCCAGTTTCGAAAGAGAAATTGCACAGGACACAAAAGACAATCACAAGGCCTTCTTTAGCTATGTTAGGAACCTGGGATGCAACTCGGGGGGTATGTTCAGAGTTGATTCTAAATGACAAAAAATACACTGAACCCACAGACATTGCCAACATCCCGGCAGACAGGTTCACTGCAAACTTCTCCCCCCTTCCCTCCCTAAAGAGCAAATATCTATCCCAGAAGTGTGCAGCCTCCCAAGCATCTCAGATGCCCAGGTGAAGACTGCTCTTTCCAAGGCAAAAAACACTGCCTCAATGGGACCAGACAGTGCCCCAGGTTGCGTACTACATGAACTCCAAGAAGAACTAAACCCACACGTAAAAATGCTGTACAATCTTAGCCTCACTACGGCATATGTACCCAAAGAATGGCATACGGCAACAGTGGTCCCACTCCACAAAGGTGGTGCCTCAACAGACCCTGGTAACTATCGCCCCATAAGCCTGACTAGCCTTATCTGCAAAGCCATGGTGTGGATCATCATAGAACTCATACACAAAGACATTGGGGACCTACAGACATTGCATTCTACTCCATTTGGCTTTGTCAAGGGCAGATCCTGCCTCTTGAACCAAGTCAACTTCTTCGAAACAGTCTCCAAGGCCATAGATGAAGGGAAGGTAGTCCACATGGCCTATCTGGACCTCGCAAAGGCATTTAACACAATATCCCACTCAGGCATCATAGATAAGCTATCCAGCTTAAACATAAACCCCTATGTCACAAGATGGGTGGCTAACTGGCTCAAAGACAGAAACCACAGAGTTAGAATTGCTGGAGTGATGTCTGACTCGAAACTGGTCCAAGTGGTGTCCCACAGGGCTCGGTCCTGGGACCTCTCTTGTTCGGCATTTATTTTTCCGAGGTGCAAGCAAACATAGGAGGATTGTGGCTGAAAGAGTTTGCAGATGACTGTAAACTGGGCACCATAATTGATACTCCAGCGGACACAAGCATCCTTCAGAAAGGCCTCATAGAAACAGATAACTGGTGCCAGAGCCATGGCCTTAAACTAAACAGCAAAAAATGTATAGTCATACCCTTTGGGAAAAACAAGGTACCCACAAATTACCACATAGGTGGTAATCCATTAAGTACGGAAGAAGTAATCAGGGACCTAGGGACACAAGTTGACAGTAACCTCTCATTTGACATTCACATTGCCAAGGTGGCTAGGAAGACCTTCTTTATTGACCACCTTATCATGAAAGCATTCATATCTAAATCAAGAGAGGTCATTGTGCCCCTATACTCTTCTTTTATCAGGCCCATAATTGAGTACAATGCCCCATTTGGGATGTACCTTACCCGACACCTGCAGCAGTTAGAAAGACCCAAAAGTACCTCACCAAGTGGATAAAGGGTCTCAAACATTTGTCATATGCTGCCCGGCTGAAGAAACTCCAGCTCTATTCAGTCGCATACTGCCTACTCAGAGGCGATCTATGCCTGACGTACAAGGCCATGTCCAATCCAGAATTAATGGACATGTTCTACCTCAGAAAATCAAAATCCATCAGAGCCATGAGAGCGAGAGATTTGAACCTCAACACAGAAATAAATAGGATGTGCTGGAGGGACAGATTCATAACCCAGAGGCTCCCTACACTCTGGAACAGAATCCCAGACCATGTTAGGCAGAGGCCCTCACTGACTCTCTTCAAGAGAAATCTTGATGAGTGGATGGGAGATCGTAGGTTTACACCGGGGGTCATCTCTGTGTCACTACTAGACAGGGGCACAGTAAACTAAACCCTAAATGGGCATAATATTCACATTCCAAGGGGTGGCGAAAGCCACACACAGTCTGGCTAGGCTTATAAATGCCCTAGGGCAGATAGCCTAGTATGAACCTGTGAACCTATGAAGATACAAATTGTACAGGACACTAAGGATAATCACAAGGCTTTCTTAACTGATGGTAGGAACCTTGGTGGAAATTCACAGATATGCTCAGAATTACAAACAATACACCAAACCCACACACATTGCCAACATCCAACCTGACAGGTTCAGTGCAAAATCCCCCCCCCCCCCAAAATGCCAAATATCTATCCCAGCAGAGTGCCGGCCCCCTGACATTGCAGATGCTGAGGTAACAGCCAGCGTCTCCAAAGCAAAACACACAGCATCAATGGTACCAGATGGTGTCCTGGGCTGCGTCCAACATCAACTCCAAGAAGAATGGAACACCAAATAAAACTACTGCTCAGTCACAGCCTTACCACAGGATATGTACCCAAAGAGCAGTGTACAGCAACAGTGGTCCCTCTCCACAAAGGTGGTGCCTGAATGGATACTGCAAACTATCACCCCACAATCCTGACTAGCTTGGTCTGCAAAGCTATGGAAAGGATCATCATGGACCTCAGAAATAAAGATATTGTGGACCTACAGACACCGGACCCTACCCAGTGTGGCTTTCTTAAGGTCAGATCCTGCCACTTAAACATGTTTGACTCATTTGAAACAGTCACCAAAGCCATTGATGAGGGGAATGTGTTCCACACAGCCTATCTAGACCTTGCAAAAGCCTTCCATACAATACCCCACTTGTTCATTATAGATAAGCTCACCAGCTTAAATATAAACCCCTATTCAAGTAGATGGGTTGCAAACCAGCTCAAGGACAGAACTGACATGGTCAGAAATGCTGCAGCCATGTCAGACTACAAACCAGCTACAACTGGAATCCCACAAGGCTCGGTCCTGGGACCTCCCTTGTTTGGTATATATTTCCCAGAGGTACAGGCCAACATGGAAGGACTGTGTCTGAACAAGTTTGCAGATGACTACAAACTGGGCACGGCACCATATCTGACCCTCCAGCTGACACAAACATCCGACAAAGCGGCCTCATAGAAACAGACAACTGGTGCCAGAGCCATGCCATCAAGCTAACCATTCAATAAAAAACATTTTAAGTTGAAGGAGGGGACATGAATAATGTGTTGGAACGTAAAGAAACATTCTGGCAACTATTTTTAGGGGCTGATCAAACACCGGGACTAAATGAGTCCATTAACTTAAAATGTTTTTTATTGAATGGTTAAACATTAAGTAGATGTATTTTTATATAGAAAGCTTAGAGGCATTTTTAAAACATTTTAAAAATTTACATATACATATATATATTTTTTGCATTGATTCATGATGTCACATCCTGTGTATATTTTATATAAAAGGAAGTGTGGGTGGAACATGTTTTGTTTCTGAAGAAGTTCACGGAATACATCAGTGAATGAAAGTGCTAAATTATTTGTTTTTGTGGTTTGTGATTCGGCGCTTGGATCTGATATATTTTTCTCAGTTTGGTTTCTGTGTTCGGTTTTGTCAACAGTTTTGTATATCCCTGTAAATCAGTTACAGTTGCGAGGTCTGGCCTCTTACCTATTCAAATATGGCGGTGTTTATCCTGCTCTGATAGTGTGTGTGGTTTGCAAGGTGCTACTGTCACATTATTACCTACTAGCATGGCTGTTTCTCTTATCACACTAATGTAATGCAATTCCACAAGAATTTCCAGTAAAGATACAAGAAAAGCTTTGTGTAATAACCTTCCTATATTCCCTTTACATTCAGTCCTACTATTTCATGATATATTGCTTTCAGCACAAAGTTCTTGTATATCAGTCATGGCTTAGTGGTAAGTCATACCGACTAGTGTTTCCAAGGTCCTGGATTTGAGACTGACAGAGGAATTTTATTTTGCTGCTGAGCAGACTACAGGCTTTGTCATTCAGAGTGACTAAGGCATTTTTAAGCAGTTGTAAGCGGGTTAGCGCTGGTTTGCGTGGTGCTCAACAACGGGCACACAGTTTCAGCGTGTTAAAGCGCTGCTCAACTCCGGGCACTCATATTACACCTGTTAAACCACTGCTCACCTGTGGGCAGTCATACTCAGCTTGTTAGAGCGCTGCTCAGCTATGGGCACTTATAACATTTTTTTTTTTATTGTGTCAGATTTCTTCAAAAATACATGGCCCATTTCATTACATTTTACTTAAATTATAGTTTTATATATATATATATATATATATATATATATATATATATATATATATATATACACATATATGTCAGGGGATTGTTTCATGCTTATTTCACTAAAAATAGAAAATGATGTTGTTGGGGCTCGAACCATGACTACCTCCTCTTTGGCCAACGTCTCTACCGCTATGCTATTGCTACTTGGCTTAATTTGCATATTTAGATCTTATATGCTTTTTCAATGACTGCTAACTGTGGCTGAGTGAAGGGCACACCCGCGCAAACGAGTGCAATTACGGGCAAACATTTTTGAAATTATAAAAAAAAAATTAAACTGTTGATTTTTACGTTTTACATTACAGTTGGGTTTATAGTCTGTGGGGGCATATGTGGTGTGTTTCTTGACATTTCCGCGGACTCGCTCGTGGGTGTTTACTGTCAGGACTGTGACTCTTCTGGGGGCGTGTCACTTTGCAGAACTCACTGTGCGGACACGCCCCCTACTTTCCTACACGGATCGTGTTAGCCTAGGGTGTGATTCAGCATGCCCTCATGAATATGCATGGCATGCTGACATCACACTGTTTAACTGCAGCCTCCGTGTAAGACATATTAACTCTTACACGGAGGTTTCGTGAATCCTGCCCATAGTCTGCATTTGATACAAACCATTTTTTTTTTGCCAAATCAATTTTGATGAGGAAAATTCAAAACGATGCAGTCTTAAGTATCTCATGCTTTTAACTGGCATTTCATTTGACACGTGAAATTTATTAGAGATGTCCTACAAATAGTTGTGGGACTTGTACATGTTTTTAATATTTTTGACAAAATGCAGATATGGTGCTAGGCCATAGAAGACATTGATAAGAAAATTCCTGCATTAATGAAGAGACAGAGAAATTATAGCCTTAAGCTTTAAAAAGCGAAGTATAAACCCAGGGTTAAAAAGCTGAGATAGCTGGGGCATGTTTTACAATCAGAAATATTTAAATTAGAAAATACAAAAATCAAAGCACAAATATGAATGTATTCACCAAGATAATATGAAGATGTTCAAGAAATATCTTAATAAGACAGAGTGTCTTTCAAACTTTGCCTGCAATGTTGGAAGACTGTAACAAATAATAATGACTTATTGGAACATGATGAGGCATGGTACTGGAGTACAGAGCAAGAAAAATAACTTTGTTCCATTTAACTAGTTACATCCAAGTGATGCCTCCAGATACATTTGCAGTTAACTCCTACTGACGCCTCTAGGTGTCAAATATTGACTGTTCATATATGCATCAATAATTCCAAAACATGCTATGTGCAAGGTTTTAATGCAGGTAAAGATATATTAACTGTTGTTTTTATGATATTAATTTATATAGCTACAGTTTTCACATTTTTCTAAATATTTCAGCAACCAAGTAACACAGACAGAACTCCTTAGCCTCTGGTGAAAGCGCTCAGCCAGGTGAATAAAATGCTGCTGACAGTATGTGTGTAACTTGAGTAGTTGCTGAGATATTGCAAGTTGTTGACAAAATATTACAAACATAATAGTTACTGTGTTTACTGTGACTTATAAAATTGAGTTTAAGACCTAGAACCTAAAGAATACTACCACAATAAAAATAGTTTGTGCTGAAGAGTTTGCCATTTACACTTCTTTCATAATCCCTGTGGTTCCAGAGATATTAACATTTCTTTGAAATGTGAGGACATAATTTGATTCTGACAAAAGGCTTAGGCTCCACCCATTGGAAGTTACAGTGCAAACTTCCTGAGCACACATGGAGTGAAAGAATTAAAGAGTCAGTGACAGAAGTGTTCACACAGAAATCTTTCACTGTAAATAACTCAGTCATATTAGATCAAGAAAGTCAGAATGCAACTAATAACTAATGCAGTGATTTTGCAAGAAGATACACCTGTTGCATATGGGGCGGAATCACTAATAGGTGTCAAAAAGATATGCTAAGACAGAAAAATAGCTGCTAATGATAGTATATGGTTGTGAAAAGTTCTACTAGTGTACTTATTAAAAAATAATGCTTGTGGAAAATTCATAAACTATTACAGAGAATATGTTAGATGTTATTGTACATGGCAGCACTGAGACTACAAAGAATACTACTGTGATTACTGAACTATGATTTAATTTGAATACATGAGCAAGGAAAAGAGATGTGTAGAGAAGAAATGCTGAGCCATTCATTTTGTCAGAGCAAGAAGAAGAACATAGGTTCATATGTTCATAGGTTCATACTAGGCTATCTGCCCTAGGGCATTTATAAGCCTAGCCAGAGTGTGCTTGGCTTTCGCCACCCATTTTAAATTAATTTTGCTGTGCCCCTTTTTGAGGTTAGTATACTGTGCCTCTGTCTAACAGTGACATAGAAGTGATACCCGGGGTAAACCTACGATCTCCCATCCACTCATCAAGATTCCTCTTGAAGAGAGTCAATGAGGGACTCTGCCTAACCTGGACTGGAATTTTATTCCAGAGTGAAGGGAGCCTCTGGGTTATGAATCTGTCCCTTCAGCATATCCTGTTTATTTCAGTGCTGAGGTTCAAGTCTCTCAAGCGCATAGCTCGATGGGATTTGGATTTTCTGAGGTGCAGCATGTCCATTAATTCCAGGTTGGACATGGCTTTATATGTCAGGCACAGATCGCCTCTGAGCAGGCGGTATGCCACTGAGTAGAGCTGGAGTTTCTTTAACCGGGCAGCATATGGCATCTGTTTGAGCCCTTTGATCCTCTTGGTGAGGTACTTTTGGGGTCTTTCCAGTTGCTGCAGTTGTCTGGTAAGGAACATCCCAAAAGGGACATTGTACTCAATTATGGGCCTGATGAGGGATGAGTAAAGAGGCACAATGACCTCCCCTGATCTAGATGTGAATCCCTTCATGATTAGGTGGGCTATATAAAATGTTTTTCTAACCACTTTGGCCACGTGGTTGTCAAATGAGAGATTGCTATCAACTTGGGTCCCCAGGTCCCTAATTACTTCTTCTGTACTTAATGGATTACCACCTATGTGGTAATTTGTGGGCACTTTGTTTTTGCCAAAGGGGATGACTATACACTTTTTGGCATTTAGCTTGAGGCCATGGCTCTGGCACCAGTTGTCTGTTTCTATGAGGCCCTTTTGGAGGATGCTTGTGTCGGCTGGAGAGTCGATTATGGCTCCCAGTTTGCAGTCATCTGCGAACTTGGTCAGCCACAGTCCTTCTGTGTTGGCTTGTACCTCCGAGAAATATATACCGAACAAGAGAGGTCCCAGGACTGAGCCTTGCGGGATGCCACTTGTAACTGGTTTGGAGTCTGACATGGCTCCAGCAATTCTAACCATATGGGTTCTGTCCTTGAGCCGGTTTGCAACCCATCTAGTGACATAGAGCTTTAAATTTAAGCTGGTGAGCTTATCTATAATGCCCGAGTGGGGTATTGTATCGAAGGCTTTTGCGAGGTCCAGGTAGGCTGTGTGGACCACCTTCCCCTCGTCAATGGCCTTGGTGACTGTTTCAAAGAAATCGACCAGGTTTAAGAGGCAGGATCTGCCCTTAACAAAGCCGAACTGGGTAGGATCCAGTGTCTGTAGGCCCCAATATCTTTATTTATGAGGTCCATGATGATCCTTTCCATAGCTTTGCAGACCAAGCTAGTCAGGCTTATGGGGCGATAGTTTCCAGGATCCGATGAGGCACCACCTTTGTGGAGAGGGACCACTGTTGCTGTACGCCACTCTTTGGGTACATATCCTGTAGTAAGGCTGAGATTGAACAGTAGTTTTATGTTTGGGTTTAGCTCTTCTTGGAGTTTATGTAGGACGCAGCCCGGGACACAGTCTGGTCCCATTGATGCTGTGTTTTTTGCTTTGGAGAGGGCGGCTCTTACCTGAGTATCTGAGATGTCAGGGGGGGCATCACTCTGCTGGGATAGATATTTGCCCTTTTGGTGGGGAGGGGGGGGAGAAGTTTGCACTGAACCTGTCAGCTAGGAAGTTGGCAATGTCTGTGGGTTTGGTGTATTTTTTGTCATTTTGGACTAATTCTGAGCATATCTGGGAATTCCCACCCAGGTTCCTAACATAACTAAAGAAAGCCTTGTGATTATCCTTAGTGTCCTGTGCAATTTTTCTCTCGAAGCTGGCCTTAGACGATTTTATGAGTGCCCGTAGTTTTTTGCTAATACTGATCAGTGATGCCTTCCCTTTTTGGGATTTTGCTCTATCATGTAGTAGCTTCCTCCTTCTATTGTAATAGTTTGTTTATGGCTGGGGTCCACCAGACAGGACGTCTGCCTTTGAAGGATTGGGTCTTGGTTTTATTTGGGATTGCATGATCCATGCATTCCTGAAGGTGTTCATAGAATGCATTTATAAAGGATTCTGCGGTCTGGGCCGTATTTTTCACAGGCCCGGGGGCTTTGAAGGATTCCACCTCGGTTTTGAGGAGTGTGAAATTTGCTTTAGAGAAGTTTTTCACTGTGGTTTTCTGGGCAGGGGGTGGGGTCGGGATGTGAATATCCAGTGAGATTAGTTTATGGTCTGATCTTACCAGTGAGGGATACACTTCTGGTCTGGAGCATAGAGTCCCCATGTTGGTGATGATCAGGTCCAGTATGTTTTTCCCTCTTGTGGGAGTGGTAACAAGTTGTTCCATAGCATTTGAGTTTATAAATTCTAGGAACCTTTGGGCTAGGGTGTTGGAGCTAGAGTACTGCTCCCAGTCTATGTTTGGGTAGTTGAAGTCACCCAATATAGTGGTGTTTGGAGAGACCTTCATATTTTCCAGTGTTCTCAGGAAGGCCGAGTGGGGTTCCTGGGTTTGGGAGGGTGGTCTGTAGCAGGCTATAAACTGGAAGGCAGTTTTCCCCACTGTTAGTTGCACATGGATAGTCTCTGATGCTTCGTGCTGTGCCACCAACCTGGAGGTGTGGGTATCTTTGACGAATATTGATGCTCCCCCTCCTTTTGTGGTTTGGTCCAAGTTTTGTGGCCTAAAAGCATGGTATGAGGTATAACCTGGTAGTGCTGGGGTGCTCTCGGGGCCTTGAACCAGGTTTTTGTTACTGCACAAATATCAATGTTCTCCATGCTAAGGAGAGTTTCGAGTGCATGCATCTTGAGGTTTAGACTTCTGGCATTGAGTAGCATTACTCTTAGTTTCTTATCCCTTGTTATACCTATGGAGCTGGGTTTGTCTTTTGAGCCTTGCCTAAAAAAGGCACTATGGGGGTAGCAAGAGCCTTTGCAAATATCCAAAAGCCCAGGGGTGACAGGTGCAAGCCGTCCCTAGCGAAGCATCGTGGCTTGTCGAACATGTCATCCCAGGCTGACAGGCATGGGATCCCCTTTGAATGACACCAATACTTAAGCCAATTGTTGAAATTGATCATCTTGTCTTCATATTATGGCATCATTCTTGGTTTTTTGAATTCCAGATTACTATTACTGAAACAGTCCTTGAAGAGGTTTTGGCAGTACTATGAAAATGATCAGGAGAAGCAAATAGTCTAAAGCGTGCCTCTGAGAGGTTGGCCAGAAAAGAAATTGCCATGATGAAGAAATACCAATCTGTTGCATGCAAGATCTGATGTTCAATGCTAATAAACTTAATCTTAAAACCATTATGGAAAGAATTTTTGCCAAAAACACACAAGTCTCACTTGGGAATTGTAAAATATAAAGAAAAAATGTGTGACAGTTTATTTTGGGCAGGTATGTCTGAACAAATAGATCAAGAACTTTACTACTTTGCAATGCGTATCACATCAAAAAGACAAGAGAAGAATGTATTTATTTATGTATTCAGTTTGGTAACCGGGGAAGAGCACTGATCCAAATGGACCTATTTTGGTCTCAGATAAATACAAATGGCAGTAGACAAGCAAGATAGCAAGAGGTATTATGAATACAAACAAAATATTGTGTGCAGATAGCAATACGTTAATAATAGTAATAATAATAATAATAATAATAATAAACACAGTACAGAGGACAATAGGAAGGGATGGTTAGAGTCAGAAGGGAAAAAGAATAAAGTTAAATAGTGAAGGGATAGAGTACTAAGTACAAAATATAGCAACAGTAAGATAAGAACACTCAAAAATACAATGTAGAAGAGATATCACGTATATGTGTAGGGAAATAATGTGAAAAAGACCAATGTATCTGACTGCTGAAGGGGAGAGGTGGAGATTAGGTGATGTCCCCAGAGAGAAAGCATTTGCAAATTGACTCAGACTTGAGATGATCTTTAAACTGAGCATGAAATAATAAGTACAATGTCAGGTCTTTAAGATTATTACGGAGTGATTTTGAGAGTTTTGGGCCTTGGATGGAAAAGGCATCATTAGTGCAATATAGTCTGTTTCTGTGACTTTTAAGAAGGGGATCAGAGTGGTTAATATTTTTTAGATTATAAATGTGGGAGTCATCAGAAGAGGTTAGAGGGAAGAGAAGGACAGGAGTGCTCTTTGAGGAGCTTGCAGAGTTGGGATCCAAGAAACAGTATGGCAAGTTGAACTGGCTTTATTAAGTGTGATATAATGATGTTTATCTCTAGGGGAGAGAGTAATGAAATGGCAGATATAGTTGCTTATAGTTTGGATGGTGGACATGCTTTTCCTTGAATGCTGCTGCAACCAGTGGAAATCCATATGAAAGCTGGGCTAGTAGAATGTTTTTGCCTATGGCATGCCTGGTTGGTCTAGAGAGAAAGGGGGAATGTTATAGGACCAACATAGGAGGGAATTAATATTCTTCCATATTTGTTCTAAGTGAAGGTGAAAGTTCAGTGTGAGATAAAGTCATATACTAAGGTATTTGAAGGAGATGACTTAATCATTGGGGTGGTCAAGATGGTCATAGTGAACAAGTGAATTAGAGTTTATCTCAATGGTGAATTGGGCAAACTGAGACAATGTAGCAACTGCCTCATGTACACAGACAATCCTCTCCTCTTACCTCCCAACACTATGACTTGTGAGAGATGCACATATATAGCCAAATTGGAAGCCAAGCACTCTCCAGCCAAGACTGGATTATCCAGTCAAGAAGAGAAGGTTAACACCTGCACCACACCACATTCAATACATAGCCCTCTAGAACTTACACCACCACAACCCAAAACAGAGACCTACTTTCACAGAGGCTGTCAATAAAAATCTGCCCAAACAACAAAGACCTCCGAGGCAGAAACACAAACAACCACCACATCCCAGCACAAACCATGAGACACATAGCTCAGATAAACAGTGTGCCAGTCAACCAAAGCCCATAAGGCAAAACAACTTACCCAATACACTAGTCATAGGTGACTCAATAGTAAGGCACACTGATGTCCCACTCACTAGGTTGAATAAGGAGAAAGTTACGGTCAGCTGCCTGTCAAGTGCCAGGATCCACCACATTACGCACGCACTTAGGTCACTCCACAACAGGTACAAATATGACTCTGTCATTGTCCATGTCGGTGTGAATGACCTGGGACATACCTCCCTGGACTACATGAAAAGAGACATAGAGGAGCTCTCAGATCTTGTAGCCCAGGCAGGTATGACCATAGCTCTGAGTAGCATCCTACCATCAACCAGAATGATACCACAGTAAAAGCAGAAAATGATTGACTTCAACAATTGGCTAAGTTTCTGGTGTCATTCTAAGGGGATCCGGTATCTGTCTGCCTGGGATGACATGATCAACAGACCTCAATGCTTCACCAGAGATGGCCTGCACCTGCCACCCCAGGGATTCTAGATACTGGCCAGCGCTCTTCCCACCCCTATAGTGCCTTTTTGGGCAATGTCATGAAGACAAAATTACCACCATAACAGCTACAAGCAAACGAAATTTGAGGGTTATGCTACTCCATGCTAGAAGTGTAAATCTCAAAATGCACTCGCTCGAAGTACTCCTTAAAATGGAGAACATCGACAACTGTGCAGTGACCGAGACCTGATTCAAGGCTCCTGAGAGCACCCCAGCACTACCAGGCTATAATTCATACCACGCCTTTCGACCCCTAAACCTGGACCGAAGCACTAAAGATGGTGGCGTCTCCATATTCATAAAGGATATTCACACCTCCAGACTAGCAGCCCAACATAACTCCTCACAGATACTTCAGGTACAACTAATACTGGGTAAAACTGCAATCCAGGTTGTAGCCTGCTATAGATACCCCACCATGTCCCAAGACTCCCACTCCACATTCCTAAACACACAGGAAATATTAGGGTACAACCCAATACCCTTATACTGGGAGACTTTAACTACCCTTCCATTAACTGGGAAAATTACTCATGTACCAACACACTTGCTCAACGTTTTTTGGAATTCATTAATTCCAACGCCCGGGAACAACTCATTCTTACCCCCACCAGGGGTAGAAACATCCTTGACCTGGTCATTACTAACATGGGCGACTGTTGCTCTACACCAGTAATCAACTCCTCCCTGGTCAGATCTAACCATAAGCTAATCACCATGGATATCAACATCCCACCCTCAACCCCCGCCCCAAAGGAAACCACCATAAAAAACTTCTCCAAAGCCAATTTTGGGCTTATAAAAAAGGTGGCTAACTTCACGACACCCATGCAAATGGAAAATAGGTGCATGAATGCTGAATCATACACAAATGCACTGTATAAGCACATACACAAGTGCATGGAATGGGCCATACCAAACAGAACCAAGACGCTCTCCTCCAAAAAAAGAAAGCCAATCTGGTATGAATTCCCAAGACTGGAAAAACTCCCTTGTTAGCCTCAGCAAAAAAAACTGAGATCCATGATCAAATCCCCTAAAGCTAGCTACGAAAACAAAACTGTTGCAGATTCTAAAGACAACCACAAGGCATTCTATAGTTATGTCCAGAATCTACATGGCAATACTCAGATCTGCTCTGAGTTACAGCATAATGGCAATACATATACAGAACCGACTGATATTGGCAGCATATTGGGCGACAGGTTCAGTGCGAACTCTACCCCTTTTCACCCCCTAAAGAGCCTATCACAATACCTGAGGAATGCCAAGTCTCTATTATCACAGCTATACAGGTAAAACCACACTGTCCAAAGCCAAGAATACAGCTTCCATGGACCTGATAATATCCCTGGCTGTGTTCTACATGAATTACAAAGTGAACTTGCACCACACCTGAGTACCCTGTTCAATCACAGCCTCATTTCTGGCTTTGTTCCTACCAAATGGCACACTGCTACAGTCATCCCACTCCACAAAGGGAGAGTGACTACAGACCCTGGGAACTACTGTCCCATTAGTCTGATGAGTCTGATATGTAAGGCTATGGAGCATATCATCATGGACCTTATAAATAAGGACATAGGGAATCTCCAAACTCTGGACCCCATACAGTTTGGGGTTGTGAAAGGCAGGTCATGCCTGCTCAGCCTGATAGACTTCTTTGAGTCTGTCATCAGAGCTGTGGATGAGGGCAAGGTAGTTCACACAGCCTACCTAGATCTTGCCAAGGCCTTTGACACCATCCCTCACTCAGGAATCATAGATAGACTCACTAAATTAGGCATAAACCCCTATGTCATAAGATGGGTTGCGAACTGGCTCACTGATAGAACCCACACTGTGACAGTAGTGGACTCCAAATCTGACTTCCGACCAATTACAAGTGGTGTCCCACAGGGATTGGTCCTAGGTCCTCTCCTGTTTGGCATCTACATCTCTGAAGTTCAAACCAACACAAGGGGACTCTGGCTGACCAAGTTTGCAGATGATTGCAAACTGGGAGCCATTATTGATTCTCCAGCTGATGTAGACATTCTACAAAAAGGCCTCAGTGACACCAATGACTGGTGTCAGAACCATTGTCTTAAGCTCAATGCCAAAAAGTGCATTGTCATTCTCTTTCGGAAAAATTTGGTGCCCATGAACTACCACATAGGTGGCAGTCCACTAAACACCGAAGGTGTGATAAGAGACCTGGGGACACAGGTTGACAACAACCTCTCATTTGATAACCACATTGCCACTGTAGTCAGAAAGTCCTTCTATGTGGCACATCTTATTACAAAACATTTCTCATCCAGGAAGAAAGAGGTCATAATCCCTCTCTACTCGTCCCTCATTAGACCTATTATAGAATAGAATGCCCTATTTGGTATGTACCTCACTAGACACCTACAACAACTATAAAGGCCACAAAAATACCTCACTAAGAGGATCTTAAGCCTTAGACACATGCTCTATATGGACAGACTCAAAAAACTCCAGCTGTACTCTGTCTCTCAGCACCTACTTAGAGGCAATCTCTGCTTGACCTACAAAGCCATGTCTGACCCAGAGCTGCTAAATATGCTACACCTAAAAAATCTCAATCCCTCCATGCCACACGCTCCAGGGACCTAAACCTCATTACCACAATAAACAGAACATGCTGGAGGGACAGGCTCCTAACCCAGAGACTTCCCATACTCTGGAACAAACTTCCCATTCACATCAAGCAGAGCACTTCACTGGCCCTCTTTAAGAGAAATATTGACGAGTAGATGGACAATAGGAAGTTCACCCAGAGGATCACTTCAGTGGCTTTGCTTGGACAGGGGCACTGAGAACTAACTTTGGGCAGCATGATGCCAGGGAATCTTCTTGGGCTAGGCTTATAAAGGCTCCAGGGCCATTAGCCTAGTACACACCTATGAACCTATTTGCTGTTTAGGGAGGATACCAAACTGTATTACTTTGGTTTCAGAAGTGTTCAAGATTAACTTTTTGTTATCAAGCCATTTGATAAGAGAAAGGAAGTCAGTTTGTAGCTGTTGCTGATTGGCTGAGGAAGTTAGGTTTGAGTGAAATAAGACCATGTCATCAGCATAAAGTAAGCGAGAGATTTAAGTATAGAGTTAAAGTCTCCTATCATTATTATACCTCCCTTCATAGTCAAGCTTAAAATTCCCATATACTTCATAGAGAATTTAGCTCCAGTTCCTGGAATCTAATGCATATCTGCTAAAGTTAATATTTTTTATGATATTCAGTAATGACCGTGCACATCATTCCTTTATCACCATTGTACAAGCCAGTAACCCTAGGCATTATAATATGCTACTCTATAGTCAACTTTTTCACAGCTGATCAGGGTGAAATTCCTCGAGATTCATTTGCCCGCTGAAAAAAATGTTGAGAGACCGTTGATCACTGTTATTCAAAGGAAATCATTGTCAGTGCAATTTCTAAGTGTGCTTTGGCAATGTTTCACTTGTGATTTGTAGTATTAGATGTTATGAAATTTGATGTTATAAGTTTTAGATGTTTTAGGTTTTAGATGTTCTGGTCTCAGTGTTATGAAATTAGATGTTATGGGTTTTAGATGTTTTGAAGTAGATCTATATATATATATATATATATATATATATATATGTGTGTGTGTATATATATATGTGTGTGTATATATATATATATATATATATATATATATATATATATATATATGCATAGTTTACTATCAAAATACAGAATGATGGTTTGGCGAATGTGGGATGTCGAATTATAGTTGGCTGAATCCTGTACTGCTGACCTTCATGTTTGTGAGTGTCCATTGCAGCGAATGCTACCATGCATTTGCTGATATGCAGTCAATGTTCCAAATAGAGGTCACGGTACAGCATGGATTGGGAAATTTATCCTTTTCCTCACTTTAGTGCACTCTCGGAGTTGGAATATATAATATGCAGGAGGTGTGGGGGTGCAGCCCACTGCAAAAACATAAAGTTCAGTGTTGTGCAGTATGTTCATACTGCTGAAAAACAGACCTTAAGTTACTGTTGTAAAAGGTGCAGGGTAAGCAGTATGTTGAGTAAGGCCAAATCTGAATACTCGGCATGACATTCAACATACTGACCTGCTTACTTTGCCGTTCTCGAAGTTGTGAGTCACTCATAAGCACGGATTATTTTGTGTAATTCGCAATTTTCATAGTAAATATACACACACACACACACACACACACACACACACACACACACACATATATATATATATATGTGTGTGTGTGTGTGTGTGTGTATGTACATATATAAATGTAATAACCCTATCAGAATGCTTAAAGCATATACATTCTTGATTTAACTAATATGTACCAACAATACTGTAAAGAAAAAGAGAGAGAGAGAATATGTTTTAATTTAATCTCCCTTATCATCATATAGTAATGTGTTTCCATTTAAACATTTGTTTAATCATTAGATTCATAGGTAGTCAACAGGAATACAGTCAAGGAGACTACCAAGGAGGCCATTCCAGCTTCCCCAAACCCCCAAAACAATGTTTATTTACGCAACCGCTCAAAGTCACATAGTGTCAGATGGGACCACAAGAAACAGCCAGACAAAATTTGACAGATTAAATCTACTGCACCTACTGCCATACTTAACTTTCCTCAACATTCATATTACTAGCATTTGCAAGACTGTTCAAGTTCCATATTCTATAACAGTCACTTTTACTACATGAAAAATGTCAGTTTTATATATGTATCCATACATCTATCCATACATCCATCCATGCATCCATCCATCCATCCACAACCCCTTTTCCCACAGTAACAGTCACCTAGAGCCAAGGTTTACAATCCCTAGGTGGCTAGCTCTGCCATGATTGTTCTTCCTGTAGCAATAACAGTAACATTATCGATAGCAGTAACATTTATATTATATCATTAGCAATAGCAGCAAAATTATTTATTTATTTATTTTAAACTCCAGATTACTTCTTTAGGCCCTGCACTTTGATAACATGTACTGAAGTAAATTGTGCACACACACACACACACATATATATATATATATATATATATATATATATATATATATATATATAATGTATGCGTATATTACTTTTTTAGGCTCTGCACTTTGATAGCATGTATTGAAGTACATTTTACACATATATGCATAAAGAAGTAATCTAGAGTTAAAAAAACAATGCTACTGCCTTTAGAAACAGCAGAAATCTAAGGATGTTTGATCAGTCTAGGTTTCTGCTAACGGTCACATTTCACACCTCACTGATTGCCATTTAAAACAAATAAAAGACTATTCTGACAATACAATTAAAATGCAAATATGGTTTTCCAGTATATAAAGAAAAAATTCTGATAAGTGACTATTTTCTATCCTAGTCTGACTTCCTCTGTTATGAGCATCGCCATATCCTGTTATGACAAGGGATGCACATTTGTAGGCATAGAACTGATGTACCTACCTCCATGGGCTACTGTGTTGATTTCACAGGCCAGACCTATGATGTGACAGGCATGTACAGGGACAGAATGTCCTAATATTGTGGACTACCTTGTTGCCAGTTCAATCTTCATACAATAAGTACATTCAAGCACACATGATGTTCTTGCTGGTCATCTATGACTTCCAGAGTGCACATCCTTAAGAAGGCAGACAGAGGCTGCTTACCACATACTTTCACAGTACTTACTGTGTGCCTTCTCAAGGTTGTCTATAAATAGTGCTGCTATTCCTCCTATTATTGTTGCCCAATTATCCAGGAAAGTTTGCAAAATCTGCAAAATCTAGTATCCAGAATAACAACATGTGTATAAAGCAACGCACTTTGACAGCATTTTGTGGGAAAGGAGTGAAAACAAGATCAGGTTGCATGAATGAATCAGGTAATTTTGCTGCTGCACATCTGTTACTTAAAGTACAACTTGCTTTAAACCCCTGACTGATTGTGGCCAAAAGCTCATGCTGGACACCTGTATGAGTATGTGCATCACAATACTTCCCGGCTACATGTTGTATTACCTAGGATTCAGAAATCACGGTCAGTCATTTTGTTCCACATAAAAGTGACACCATTTTCAGAGGTGATTTTAGTGAATGGCAGATCATGCTAATGTGTACTGTACAGCACCTGTATGATACAAGATTAATTTCTAGCTCCTTCGTGGCCATTTCAGGGAGTGCTTACCGAGCTTTTATGAAGGTGAATTCAGAACAATTCGTGCCTGGTATGACCTGACTAGGTCTTCAGCAGCAGCTATCACCAACAGAGGGAACAGTGCAGGCTTTGTCATAATGACCTGTTACACAGGAGCACTGAACATCTCTCTGCCTGTGAAGCAAAGACTAGGCAACATCACCAAGAATGCATAGTAAATGGACAATACTGCACCTTATTTTTCTTTCTTTGGTCTAGGTGTGGGATTGTTCTCGTGACTCATAGATATTAGTGAAGATCAGCTTAGGAGACGTATGTATGCTGCTGCTAAGTGGATATTCACTTTTGGGTGGAGGCAGTAGTAATTACATAATATGCAAAGTATATTTGATGTAAGTTTTCTGCAAGGATCTGTTATGGGGTAAACTTATACTGCATCATCTCACAGTGCCTGTACACTACCTGGTAAGCTCCCATAACTGGATCTATCATATGTAACCATGACATTTTCTGTGTAAATATTTTAATGCCTGTGTAAGTGGCATACATATTCCAGCTACCTGCCATGCAACTAAGGGGACATATGAATGATCTGTACTGTTTTTTTTAACTGTCATTCTTGTATATTTCTTCACAGTTGTCATAATTCTCTGATGTGTCTTTTCACTTTCAGCATGAGCAGAGTATAACAGGGATTGCATCAATTTCTAAAGGAGGCAAAAGAGCCTTGCAGCCAGCTCAAAGTAAGGCAAGTCGCTACTACAGATCACTCTAATGTTATAATGCTTCATTAATGGAAAACTTTCCTTTCTGTCTCTTTATTGTACATCTGAATGATAGATTTTTGCAGCAGGTACCTCCTCTATGTGTTACCACTGCTGAGGCTGTTGATGTGAAGTATTACAGAGATGAAGCTGGGCGTGCCTTATTAGATGGGGATCTTGGCCCCATGCTGGCAGCTAACCCAGATGTATTGACTGTTGTGGCACAGCCACAGTTGAGGCAAGTGCTGGTGGCTGTGGTAGACAGGGTAGTGGGTAAGTATCTCACTCAGATGGAGAGCCTCCTGGGGCAGACAGCAGTTTCCCCTCCTCTGGTCAGTTCCTACCATTAGGCAACCAGATAAAGATTCAGCCAGTTATCAATCATTGGTTAGTGATGGGTCTCTGAAATATCACATGGGCTGAGGTGGCAGTTGGCCCACTACTACTCACACCTCACCCTATCCCCAGGAATATATGCCATCTTCCACTTGTGCATTATCCCATTCCCTATGTATTGTCCATCCATCCATCCATCCATCCATCCATCCATCCATCCATCCATCCATCCATCCATCCATCCATCTGTCCATCCGTCACCATTTGTCTCTCCTCTGTTTGTCTCCATCCATCACATCACCCTATTCTAGTGTTTAGACATCTACTTTTGTCTGTAATGTTTTATGTGTGTTTGTCTGCCACAGCAAACTGTCCTACCCTATTTCCTTACTTTGTCCTTAAACCTTTCTCCTCTTCCCTTCTCGCTCTATAAAGCATAAAATGGGTGCTGTCCCCACAGAATTTGCCATGCTTCCCCACCTTTCTGCTCGCTTCCTATTTGTTGTCCTTATGAGTCATCTTCTCCTTGCTGTCCTCCCTTTTTTCTTATGTTCTCATATTTCTGTTTCCTGCCATTTTAAGCATTTCATGAGTGAGTTGACTGGATAGCTTTCTGCATCACTCTGTGCCATCCTGTCAAGGTGTACACTAACACACACATCCTATCTATTATATTCAGATATTTTTGTCTGGGAGTTTATGCTTTTTGTACTCACAAGGGTGCTAAGTGTTATGCACATGGTATAGTTTCATTTCTGTGTTAGTTTTGTTCTCCTTTTTTGAGGGGGAGGGGTTCATTTGAAATGTTTCTTGACCAGGTTTACATATTTTGTACTAGAAAACTTTGATTCTATTTTATATCTAATGGCTATATTTTTGGAAGCCAAGTGATGCAAATGTAATACAGGAACTTTTTTTTTTTTATCAGTATGTCTTTAAGCCATGGTTGCATAGCTATGAAGTTAGTATATTTAAGTACAGCTTTGCAGAGACAGCCCCTCAGATTGAAGAGTATAGGGGAGTCTTGCTTTTACTTGTCAAGTGACTTGCTTAGAGTCATACAGTAGGCTTATGAAGGCAGAGGATCAAACACGTACTGAAAGCATATTATTAACAGCTCATAGCCTCATGACTTACCTGCCAGGCCTCTGAGGAATTCTAGAGGAGATTGTTGAGGAGGGGATAAAAATAAGGGAGGAGATATGCAATACGGCTGCCCAACAGTTGGAACAGAGGGTTAAGGATGTGAGCTGTGGTACATAGTTCAATTCCCTACGCACTCATTTGCTTACTGTGTGAACTTGAGCAAATCACTGAACCAGACATTGCTCCCAGGTCACCCTGAAAAGCAGCTGTGTGTCCACTGGGTTTACCTGGTTAACAAATGGATATTACTATTATATGAAACATAGACGCTTTAACTGCAAGGAAGAGAGAGGGTTGTCTAACAGCAGGAGGTGGTGGTGAAGCAAATTTGTTTTATTTATTCATGCATTCCAAGAGAAGTAGTTGGTTTCTGATAACTTTTGAAAGAGAATTTGAATATAAATACTCAACAAATAGTGAAGGAAATGAAATTTCTGGTAGGGTTTATGAAAGTGGTGATATGACATTCTTGGAAAAGTGATATAAGGAAATACTATCTGTATTTTAGACATCAAGAGTGTGCTGATGTGAACTAATGTTGGATAACAAAATATGAAAGAAATATGAATGACTGCAAAGAAATGTTGAATTACTTTAAGAGAAGAATAATAAATTAAAATGGAAAATGGAATGAGAAAAAAGTAAGGTCAGTATGCGTTATAAAGTTTAATGGAAAGATAATGTTGTTTTCCAGTTTGTAGTTTTGTCTGCTTTTTCATTTAGTTATTGTTTTAGTTTCTAGTTTGTGTCATTTTGTCAATGCTATGATTTTTGTTATCTGTGAATAAAATACCCTCCTCGTTTTGGTAAACGCCATATGATTTATAATGCCAACCTCAGCTTCTACCATATCCAGATAGGCCCACAGTTTAAAGTCTGCACAGAAAGATTGCAGTAACATTAGTGCTGATGCAGAACATGAATGCAAATATAAAGAATACAGAAGCTACAGCTTTAGTTATCCTCCTGTTACCAAGGCTGAAAATGACACCTTCTGTGCCATTAAGATTATCAATATATGTAACTTATGGGAGAGGATCGTATCCCTTTGAAGCATACCTTAGAGACCAGACTAACTGTTTTCATATCTTCTATAGTCCTTTCTAATCAGGTAATGCAAGCACTTCAGCAAAAAAAAAAAAAAAAAAAAAAAAAAAAAAATCTGCTGTAATACAAACAGAATTGATGCCAGTTTGAAGTATTGTGTTGATACAGTCTTCTTAGGCAGCAATTTAATATGCCTTGGATTCCAGCTTAATGCTCATTTCTTACCATTAAGAGATTTTAGAGAATAAACTGTAAATGAAGCTACCTTTATAATTGCTTTATATTGGTGTCCATTGAAACTCTGAGGATCAGAATTGTGATACTTAGGACAGTAGTAATTTTACTGCAAGTAGGGGTAATATATATTCATTCTGAGAATTCAGTATCTTGGAGTAATCCTCCTACTAGTTAGTAAGAGAGGTCAAAGTACAGTCTCTTGTATTGTGGGGAGGGTGCAGGAGAGGTCACCCTGACAATAAATAAATAATAAATAAATAAATAAATAAATAAATAAATAAATAAATAAATAAATAAAAGCACAACAGCATGTTTCTAAGTTTGCTCTATATTTATCTAGGGTTGCAGTTTAAATTTTTCACAATGTTGGGGCTCACTTTATTGGGGTTCACTCTTCCAGTAGGGAACCTGCTTTATTTAACTTAAGGTTTTTCATGTTCACAATCAAAGTTATTGTCATCACTTAGTTAAGAAACAGCACAAGTGTTATTGTGCAAATCACCATCATATCAAGTGGACACTAATAACATCTGTCTAAATCTAAAAAGTAATCAACAACTTAAAAAACAACATTTTAGCGGACTGATAGTCTGAGGCAGAAGGAGCAGTAATTATAAACTTCTTTGTTTCATTAAAACAGAGTGCAAGAAATAGAGCATAAAGTCAGAAATAGAAGCGTGTAAAAACCAGTACATGTACCATTAATGACACTGGGGTACCATTATATATCGAGAGAAACAATCCATATATAGTCATATGCATTTATGTACAATTGCTAAGGTATGTGCATGCTTAAGTGAAGGGTAAGGTGGGCCTAGAGAGGCAGAGAGAAACAAGTGATCAGGTAGTGATGTCCAAGGGCTGGCATTGCCACTTTACTGCCAGCTTAAGATGACATTTAGGCTAAGATCAGAACTGAGAGTAATGTGTTTGGGAAGAGAGCCCCACAGTTTTGGATCCAATAAAGAGAAACCGTGGTCTGTGCATTGAAGCTTTGTGTTTCGAGTCTGTAGGTAGGAAACTGAGGTGTTGTAGCTTCTGAGGTTGTATTTGGGAGGAGTTCATGTTAGGCTGAATGAAAGGTGAGAAAAGACTTAATTCTGAAGAAGCTTGAATAGCAGGGAACTTATAAGGAGCTGGCATCTCTGTAGAACTGGCAGCCAGATGGCTTTTTCTAGGGTTTTGCAGTGATATTCCTGTTTTGGGGAAATGGTAATAAAACTACATTTTCTGTTTTTTAAAGTTTATATATGTTTTGTACTCTTTTTGGATGCTGAAGCTATCATTGGAAGTCCGTATTCCAATTGGGCTAGAAGGACGCTTTTACTAATTACTTTTCATGTGGGTTTGGTGAGGAAAGGAAAGATTTTTTTGGTCCAGAAAAGAAACGTGTTAATCTTTTTTGAAGTGTCGTTAAGATGGAGAGAAAGGTTTAGAATAGGATATAACCAGATTCCCAGATATTTGAACGACTTGTGTTTTTGGTTTCAAAGAGCATTGTTTTGTTTTTTTTTTTAGTAGAAGATTTTTACTTTTGATCTACTGGATGAGGGAAAGGAGCTCAGCTGGGAGTTGTCTCTCACAGCACAGTCTTTATTATTTTGTCTGAATTGTTCCACTGAAGCCAATGTTGGTAAAAAACAGGTTATTATGAACCTTGGCTTTTCCTTATGTTTGCTTTCCTTCCATCAAAAACTGCAGGTGTCAACCTTTTCAACTACTCCACCCCTTCCATGGTTCTTAAAGAAGTCTTTGTATTCTTAGTCCATGTCACACCTGGGAAAAACAATTGACACTGTGCCCATTTATGAAACTAGTTTTGGAAATTATATTTGATGTGCTGAGGTGTTTCCTAATCATCATTTCATGCAAATTTATAACTTTGCAGAAAAACATTAGAATGTTTTGCTCAACCCCTCACCAAGTTTTTACATAAACAACCTCAATAAAAGCAAGCTATGACACGTTAGGCTTTTCCTACTTACATATTTACATACAAAACAAATACTGATTCAGTGCAATGTCCTTGCCACCTGTGTTATTTTCCAACTTATATAAATAAATCACTCTGAAAGGATGCATAAAAACTTTGCTTCAGCTTCTCACAGAAACATAATCACAGCATATAATTTAAATGTTGTACATTCCAAGAAAAAAAAGTTAAATGAACTCACAAAGTGATGTAAAATAACTTCAATAGCAAAAAATTCTAGATAAAACTCTTCCTCGTGCTTAAAATCATACTAAAACATATTTTCATATATACCACATGAACAAATTCAAATAGAATCACAGCAACAATTGAATAATTAAAATAAACAATCGGGTGCTTGTTTCACGAAAAGAGACCTTCTCTTAAGAACAGATTTTAAACCTACAGTATCTTTCAGCCCAGGGGGCGCATCTGCTTGAAAGTAATTAATCCATCTATATATTCTCAGTATTCAACACAATATTCCCTCCTCTAATGCTTCTTTCAATTAATTTTATAACCCTAAATACAAAATAATGCATTTTATCTGAGCTTATGATATGTTTAGCTAAGGCATTACTCTCCACTTCACTGCATATGTCAGATAGGTGTTGGGCTATCCTTTCTTTTAAAATCCTGTTGGTTTTTCCAACATAAAATGAAGTACAGTTTTCACAGGTGCTATTCTTTTACAAGTGGCAAACATGTGAAAATAAAATGTCACTTGTATTAGGGTGTACAAAACATTGGGCAGGATTCACAAAGCCTCCATGTAAGAGATACAAGGCTTACACGGAGGCTGCAGTTAAACGGTGTGACGTCAGCATGTCATGCATATGCATGAGGGCATGCTGAATCACACCTAAGGCTAACACGGTCCATGGAAGACAGTAGGGGGCGTGTCCGTAGGCCGAGCCCTGCAAGCGGACATGCCCCCAGAAGAGTAAAAGTGCCCAAAGTAAACCCCACGACAGAGTACATGGAAATGTGAATAAACACAACACAACACATGCCCCCACAGACTATGAACATAAAATTATATAAATGAACATGTTATATATTTTTTTAATTGTAAAGATGTTTGCCCGTGAGTGCGCTCGTTTGCGCGGGCGTGCCCGTAGCTCAGCCACAGTTAGCAGTAAGTGGAAAAGCATATAAGAACTAACTATGCAAAGTAAGCCAAAAAGCAATAGCATAGTGGTAGAAATGTCGGCTGAAAAGCAGGCAGTCATGGTTCGAGCCCCCACAACATCAATTTTTATTTTTAGTGAAATAAGCATGAAACAAGTCCCTGACATATATGTACACATATAAAATTATATTTTATGTAAAATGTAATGAAATAGGCCATTTATTTTCAAGAAATGTGAGATAAAATAATACAAAATGTCAGATGTGCCTATAGCTGAGCTATAGTTTAACAAGTTGAGTGCATCTGCCGTAGGTGAGCAGTGGTTTAACAGGTGCAAAATGAGTGCCCGTAGGTGAGCCGTGGTTTAACACACTGAAATTGTGTGCCCCTAGCTGAGCTGAGCGTAATATGCGTGCTGACAGCCAAATGAAGCATAAACCAGCGTAACCCATTTACGCGGAGCTGCGCACCGTGCCAACAAGCTAACCGACGGGCAACGTTGAGCAAGCTGTAACAAAACTGCCTTTACACAGACACACCCCCTAGCCTGTCTAGACAGTCATAAAATATAAAAAGCAGTGGACAGGTTCAAACTCAAGATACCATGCACCATAGTCAAGGTACTGAATCACTAAGCCATAACAGCTACACTTAGAAATGCAGTAATAGCAAATATATAGGAATGAATAGAAAGAGGAGCATGACAAAGCAGGATTTGTGAAGCTGATACAATTCCAAAATGGCCAATCACAGATAAATGCGGGAAAAACGACATATATAAGCCGCATAGGCAGGAATACACAGCATAAGCGATTGTAGAACTAACTTGCAGCCAGAATGTCAGGAGTAGATGATGGTAGTTTCTTCCAAGCACAGAGGTGGGGTGTTGAGGAGTCCAGATATATGGTCTGGCTCCTTGTCCACAATCATGAGGCCCAACTCATGCAGGGCCAGGTCCTGTGGGGAGCATATAGGGCTGAGGCGTGGGACTGGTTGGCTCATGATCTCACCAGTGCCACAGGGATTCCAAGGACTGGTGAGCAGGTCCGTCACCACCATGCGGACCTGAAGAGACGTAAGCAGGACCAACTGAACCTTTGGATCCAGGAGGCCCGGCAAATGCCCAACGCCCCACTACTGAGTAAGTTACATTTAATTATGTATGTAAGAAATTAACCTAGCTGATATTATGGAAATGTGTATTCCAATATTACTTTATTTATATTACAGCTGCAGGTGTCCATTCTGTGAACCGCAGAGCCTATGGCGATAGGCTGGTGCGGTTGCGTCACCAGGCAGGTCAGTAATCCTCTCCCTGTAACTGTAAATAAATATAAAAGTATGACAGTTAGCAAAAGAGTGTAGTGTAGTCACTAAGTAATAAAATGTGCAAGTAACAGTGTAAGAGTGTTTGCAAGTATTGCTTGATTACAAAAGTGTGTTGCAGTCTGTAATCCAAACAGAAAAATGAAAAGGTCTGAAATAAAGTCTGAAATAAAGATGCCCCACCTGTAATATAATAGTACACAACCTGCAGCAGGCTGAAAAGTACAGCTGCAGAAGATGAGCAAATCACATGTGTGAAATATATCCCTGTTGAAATACTGAAACATGCAGAAGTGAGACTGTTGGAAAGGATTGTAATAACTACAGGTAAAACATGTAAATAAAGCCTAGAAGTAAGTACCATCCTGAATTGTAAAATTAAAACAAGTGAGAGAGTGTGAGAAAGAGTTATGAATCCACCAATAAAGTAGTAATAACCCCTGAATAAAGTATACTGCAGTTAGTACAGAATGAAATGAATGTGACAAGCAGAACCAAACTGCGAAATGTGTTCAAAATGTTCCTGCAGCTGGAATGTGTATCCCAAAATCTGGATATGTTGCTCTCAGTCTGCAATATGCAGATAGTATGAATGTCTGAAATACCAAACATCCACAGTTGTCTATAGCTATATAAAGCAAATGTAACAGGATGATGTAGCTGAACAAAGCCAGATATGAACGTGTATGAATAACAATAAAATTTATATTGATGTAGCAGTAACAGTCCTATCACCAACTTGAAGTAGTTATCACATAGGAAACTGTAGGTAGAACAGTAGTGTGTATATATCTGCAGCTATTAGAAATGTACAGCATATGCATTGGTATTTGAAGGTGTTAATTATATTTTTTTCACCCTACCCTATAACCACATATAATCCATTCCACGTGAAATTGGTATGTTCAATCACAATTAACACCCTTGGACATTTGTCCTGTTGGGTCATACATATTTGCATGTACGGTGATGCATCTGCCCTGTTCATACATCCAAACCTGATGGCCTGTTGCCATCAATCAACCCTGCATGTTGTTGGACTGTGTATTGCTGTTCAAATTATGCATGTGTTATGCTCGCTGTTCAATGGTGTGAATATTTGGGTGTTTGGTTAATGGGAATACTAATGCATGCTGTTACAACTAATTGTGAATGGTATTGTATGTTACTAACCCAAACTGTCATGACATAATGCAAAACATAGGACGACAGGGAAAGCGGGTTCCAGCGGACCCACCTCTCCCACCTCAGCTGCCGAGTGCACCTGGCAGTAGTGCCCAGTCCAGACCCTCCTCTGGTGGCCCAGTGCCACCTGCGGGTGGAAGCACTGCAGGGGATGGGGCTCGTCCCCCCTCTGCAAGTGTGGCCGGAGGAGAACCACCACTCACCCTCCGTAGCGTCCGGACTGTGGTGCGTAGGGAGATCCAGGACTCTGTTCTTGGGCCCCTATGCCAGCTTGAGGCACAGGTGGCACAGCTTATGGGCATGCCTGTTGCCTGGCCTACACAGCCCCCAGCACAGCCCCATCCTGGGCAGTGAAGGTACAGTAGCAACTGCCCATGGGTGGGGATATCAGTTCCACTGTTGCCATCTGTGGGCTCATGGGCTCTGGATATCCAAACATCCGTCCCCGTCAATTGTGTAACCCCACCACATGTGTCATACACCGCCCCTGTATGCATCTTGTTTGTCTTGTCTGTTGACCTACCCAACCTACCTCCCCAGCTATACCGACTTCCTTTACCTGACATACCACTCTCACCTGAAAAAAAAAAGGGCACTCTGTACCCAAAAAAAAATTACGCCCCATACATAGCTGCCCATTTCGCACACATGTCTGCTGGACATGGAAACTGTCAATTACAATTGGCTGTACAACAAGTATTATTGTTGTCCTTACACCTCTCTCAGGGGTGGAACGTATCAAATATCACACCAAATTACAAACATATGCACAGCTGTTGCTGATGAAGAAATTGGCAGCTATGGGCCTTACCTACATCCCTCCTGCAAAACCCAAGCTTGTTTCCCTACTGTCTTACCCTCTTTGTGACCCCTTTTTCACCACTTTCCTGTCTCCCCATTTTCATTTCTTTCAAAGAAAATAGCGCGGGTGTGCGCACGAGTAAGCGCTTTTAAGCGGTTGTAAGCGGGTGTGCGCGGAGTTGAACACAAGTGCGCATGTGGGAGCTCCGCGCAAACCAGCGCTAACCTGGTTACAACTGCTTAAAAGTGCCTTAGCCACTCTGAATGACAGGTCCTGTAGTCAGTTCAAAAGCAAAATAAAATCCCACTGTCAGTCCCGAACCCAGGACTTTGGAAACAGTAGTCTGCATGACTTACCACTAAGCCATAACTGTTATATAAGAACATTCTGCTACAATAAATATATCATGTAATAGTAGGAATTAATGTAAAGGGAATATAGGATGTGTACTACACAAAGCATGTCATGTATATTTACTGTCAAATCTAGTGGATTTCTATAATAGTAGTGTGTGAACAGAAACAGCCATGCTAGTTGGTAGCTAGTAGGTAATAATGTCAGTTATTATATATATATATAAATATATATATATATATATATATATATATATATATATATATATATATAGTTGTAGGTATCAGTGTACATACACACTCAGTACAGGAAACAGGAGGGAGGAATGGAGAAATGTGAATCTACAACACAGCCTGAATAATGAGAGAGATACTAACCTTTACACTCACAGAACAGTGTCCACAGCATACCAGCATGGTCCCCGCCCTTACAATCTGAAAGGGCAACGCCTATCTCACATACCCTTTTATAGCACTGTCCTGAAATCACAGTGAGAACTGCAATCAGTACACAACTGGCTGCATGCAATCAGCAAATGCTGGCTAACAATTGGTGCAGAGGCCATCACATGGACATATGCAGATACCTACAAAAGCATCCTGTACTCCCAGTCCATGCATGCAATACTTTCATTGCACCATCTGGAGGCAGAGAGAGAGAGAGAGAGAGAAAGAAAGAAAGAAAAAAAAGGAAATAAAAACACAAACAAAAACTACACTTAAGAAAAACTAAGTTGAAGCTGTCATCAGTGACAGTATCAAGCTGGGCTAGCAGCAGCAGGAACCTATACTAATGGTAACACAACCAGTTGTGACAAACACAGGTAATGTAAAGTAACAATTTAATAGTCTACATACTGTGAACCCTCCATATGTGTTATTGGTCTGTATCTATATGCATGTCTATGTGATAAGTTGTGTGTACGTTGTTTTACCCAAAGGGGATGACTATACATTTCATGCCATTCAGTGTTAGGCCATGATTCTGGCACCAGTTGTCCGTTTCAGTGAGGCCTGCCTGTAGGATGTGTGTGCCAGCTGGTGTATCGACTATGGTGCCTAGTGTGCAGTCATCTGGAAACTTTGTCATCCACAACCCGCCCATGTTTGCTTTCACAGCTGAGAAGTAAATGGCATACAAGAGGGGTCCTAGGACAGAGCCCTGTGGGATACCACTTGTGACTGGCTTTGAGTCTGACATGTCTCCTGCAATGTTGACTTTATGGATTCTGTTGTTCAACCAGTTTGCAACCCATCATGTGACATATGCATTAACATTTAAGCTGATGAGCTTGTCTATGATGCCTGAGTGGAGTATTGTGTTGAAGGCCTTAGTCAAGTCCTGGTAGGCTGTATGGACTGCTTTGCCCTCATCAATGGCTGTAGTGACTGTTTTGAAAAAGTCAACCAGGTTCAAAAGGCAGGATTAGACCTTCACAAAGCCAAACTGGGTGGGATCAAGTGTCTGTAGGTCCCCAGTATTGCTGTATATGAGTTCCATAATGAATCTTTCCATAGCTTTGCAGACCAGGCTGGTTAAGCTTATGGGGCGGTAGTTCCCAGGGTCAGTAGAAGTGCCTTCTTTGTGGAGTGGGACCACTGTTGCTGTACGCCAGGGTTCAGGTACATATCCCGTAGTAAGGCTAAGGTTAAATATCAGTTTTATATGCGGTTGTAGCTCCTCTTGGAGTTCACGTAGCACACATCCAGGGATACCAGCAGGTCACATTGATGCTGTGTGTTCTGCTTTGCTGAGGGCAGCCCTCACCTGGACATCTGAGATGACAGGGAGGTTACATTCAGCTGTGATAAGTATTTCTTCTTTTGGGGGAGATGGAGGGGGGATATTTGCACTGAACCTGTCTGCCAGAATGTTGCCAATATCTGTGGGTTCAGTGAATTATATGTAGTTGTGTACTAACTCTGAGCATATCTGAGGCTTTTGGTCCATGTTTCTAACAAAACTAAAGAAGGCCTTGTGGTTATCTTTAGTGTCCTTGGCCATGTCTCTCTCAGAGTTGGCCTTGGATGTTGTTATGAGAGAACTTAGCTTATTACTAGTGCCGACCACAGATGCCTTCCCTTTATGTGATTCTGCTCTGTCCTGCAGTAGCCTCCTTCTATCGTTATACAATATGTCTTTGGCTGGGGTCCACCAGACAGGATGCTTAACCTTTGTGCATAGGATCTGGGTTAGAATTGTGTGTGCATGTTCAATGCATTCTTGGGGATGTCCGTGGGAAGCATTTGCAAAGGGGTCAGCATTGTGGGTTGTGGCTTCCACTGGCCCAGTGGGCTGCATGGATACCATCTCAGTCCTAACAAGTGAAGATCTGTCTATTCACATATATTCCAAAGTAGTCTACTGTGCTGGTGGTGGTGGTGGGATTTGTATATCCAGGCCAAGTATTTTGTGTCCAGATCACACTAGTGGATGACGTTCCACATACAGTACCTTGTTATGAACCCCTAGAGTGAGGTGGTGCATTGGACCTGTCTCAGTGTGCTGACTGATGGGGCTTGGTACTATGTTGTATGGAATGTGGCAGGTATTGTTGCACAGGTGTCAGCTGAGCACTGATATCTGGCCATGTACATGTGTATCCACCAAGAGACACACACATGCTACATATGGGAGTAGTAGTATATCACTACAGTTGAGTATCATGTATAGTATGTGTGCCATATTTTGCTGACATAGTTTGCTGATATCCTGTTTGTGTTCTCTTTCAGGGACATGGAGCGTCAGCGAAATCCTGCCTACTCTGCTGCAGAACATGAAGAGATACACCAGAGCCTGGTGCGGGATTATGATATACTGTTTTCCCGCACCAGCCAGAATCAGCAGGAGAGGGCTGCACTGTGGTAAGACCTTGTCCGTAGGGTAAATGACATTGGCACGCATAATAGGACATATGAGCAGGTACGACATCACTGCAGTGATTTAATCAGAAATATCCGTCAGCGTGCGTCGGATATCCACAGGCAACAGGTCGCCACAGGAGGTGGGGTGGCCACACATCCCCCCCTCACCAGCCTGGAGGGGCTACTCCTAAGTGTTGTGGCTCCAGCCCAGGAACATCAACAGCAACACACCTGCATTATGATGGAGGCTGCAGCCACACAGCAACACGACATGGAGCGTGCAGGTAATATGCCATATGTACACTTGACTGTTCTGTACACTGTTACTTTATGCATGTGTAAGGTGTGTCTTTGGTATGTAGCTGCCAACATAGTATGTAATTGTGCAGGTGTGATATTGCCAATATCAGCAGCTGACATGTGAAAGGCAACTGTTGTACTACTGAACTGTATCATACGCAGTATCAATGGCACAGTTGTGCCCACTGACACTAATCCCCTCATTTCTGCAGGTCCCTCCGGTGTTACAGCAAGGCAGCCCAGCCATGCTGGTGAGTGTGTTTTAAAAATACCTATAATAGTCCTGATAGTGCTAGTAATAATAGTGTACCTCAGTAGTGCTCTGTGTGTATACTGCGGGGTGTGCATGTGTGCATGTGTGCGTGTGTCCATGTGTGCATGTGTGCATGTGTGCATCACTGGCAACATTGTGTAGACATTGTAAACTGTGTTTCCTGTCTTCCTCCCACAGGTTCTGGTGCTGCTCTGGTGTCCTGCAGCAGGGAACCTGAATCTGGTGCCACAGGTACTGATAATGATGATATCTGTGTAATGGCACAGGAAGGTGTGTCAGGGTCCATCATTGGTCAGCCAATTGACAGTACACAGGTGTTAACCCCATCATTGCGCACAGTCATCCTGCCAGTACATCCTATGTCACCAATGTCCCTAGGTGATGGACAGGATTCAGTGGGCATTGACCAGGGTAATGTGGTATCTGTGGCACATGCTTCCCCACACAGCAGCCATTGGCAGGGTCCTGAGATGGTACCACACAGACAGTTGCCCATGGGTTCACGTGGGAGCATCTGTGGGCGTACTGCCTCTGGCACACGTGCCCAAAGAGGTCTGTCAACCTCAGCTATGTTTCGGGCTGTCATGCAGGCACAGTCACGTATGGAAAGGTACACCAGACACGGTCTGAGGGAGCTGAGAGCATGTCGCACATCCATGACTGACAGTATGCGTGACATCGCTGATGCTATCCGTAATTTCACCAATGTCATAGACAGACATTGTGGGGACATATTACAGCAGTTCCACAACTACATGTCCATGAGCCAGGGCAATGGTGGACGGTTGTGGCGTCGACGTGGCCGTATGCCAGCAACAGCAGCAGCTGGCAGTCGGCGCGGATGACAACAAGCACGCGGATGCCCCCATAGTGCCAGCAGCAGCCCCAGCAATGCTGGGTCTGTGCTGTCATCAGACCACCCCAGGAGACCACGTGCATGTGGCTCTGGACAGTCCCAACAGGGACCTGTGTCCAGTCAACGAACACCCGCTTCTGATGACAGTACCCAGTCTGGCATAGTACCGGATATGGTCCGTAGCACCCCTGCCAGGCACAGGTACCATGTCCATGGCCACAGACACTGATCTGTATGACTTGCCAGGTGCAGTCTGTGGCTGTCCACAAACTCCAGTATATGGCAGCCATGAGGTTGAACTGTGTGCATGCATACACACATGTGAAATGTTAACACCTAGGGCTCCCACATACACGCATACACTGCACCAACAGTGCCCCACCCTGTACTGCTGTCCCTCACCAACACACATACACATACATGTCAATTGGTGGTATCAGTGGCAGACTCAGGCATACCTATTTCACACCCTGTGCATATGATGAAACTGTGCCACCTCCTGCAATCTCCAACATCAGTGCATGAATAGGTTAACATGTTGCTGATGCACAGGGTGACTACATAGAAGTGTATTACTAGTATCATGTTGGTAACAGTACGGTGTGCTGATATGATTGTGTGTATATCCCAGCATGCCTGATGCAGTAACTGTATGGCTGACCTGAATTGTTATCTACACCCATAGTAAGTACCATAGTGTAACAGCTGCACATTATTGCATACCGGTGGTAAGGATGTCAACAGATAGCCACATACATAGGTAGCACAGGGGAGAAGGTAATGCAAGTAGTGATACGCAATGATGGACATGTACACTAATGGTGGCATGGTGCCCACAATGACTATGCAATGTGGATGTTTGCACATGTTGATATGTGTGCAGTACCAATTTAATTTAAATTAAATTAAATATTAAATAATATCAGTTTTACCATGGACATCTGAGATGTGCATCCCTGGGTACATGTTTATAGTGCCTGCATATTTGCACTGTTACTTACTGGAAGTGGTACCCCTTCTATGTTGTACAATGGACTACTTCCAGCCCTGCTTACTGTAGCTTTGTTTGCATGCATGTTTGCTTGAGGTTCCCTGGAACACTGATTCCACCTGCAATGCAGATTTACAGAGCTTCTGTGGATTCCTAGTGACATCTGCATAGCGTACTATACGTATGTCAATTATCCACTTGACAGAACGTCACTGTCTGTCCTGTTCGCATGTACGTTGCCTGTGACACATTGCATATGACTTACCTGGCATTTACCCACGTGTGCAGTCATAAGTGCCAGCGCTATGAAATCAGTAGCAGTGATCACAGCTGGGATCTCCACTGTGTCCCTGCTTGACAGAGGCACAGCACACTAGCCTCACATGATGCCTTATGTGACCTACTTTACAGTGGCACAGTAGCCTACTGTACTGGGGAGGCAGACGCCAAGCACACTCTGGCTAAGCTGTCATTCCCTAGGGCAAACAGCCTAGTGTTGACCTCTACACCCATATGTTTAATTGTCAGATGCACATTATTTGTTGCTGATAGACTGTTTGTAGGTCTTTATTGCCATAGCATTCCCTGTTTGTATGAACAACGTGTGTATCTGTGGAAGATGTTTGCATATGGGAGGGATCCACTATATCATGTATGTCTCTGTAGTCATTTAACTGTGTGCACTGGGCAGATTGCTGTAATGTGGTTGGTTCCTGGAATAACACATACACATACCAGATATGTGTGGCCAACTGCTAAACTGTGATTTGGCCTAAGTGTGTGAGCATGCCCAGTTCAGCCTTCCTATGGCATGTTGTCTGACATATGTCTCATTTATCAAAGTGTGCGAACATGCCCAGTGTGTGCTTTCCATATGTTTAACTCTGCAGCCCACCACATTTGTGGATGTGTGTGAACTTCAACAATATCTCCCGTTTATGGTTGTGTGTTGTGTGTCATGTTGTGTAGTTACTGTCCAACTGCTTTGTGTGTGAACACAACAGGGATTATACTGTGCCTGCAGGGTTTGCATGGGATACTTTGCATACAGTTGTCAACATCCTTTCATACTGACCTAACACTGTAGTACCGTATAGTGTACTGGTTCAGTACTTTCACTGTGGTGGACAGTATACTGGGCTTTAGTCCTATCACTGCTTTACATTTCCATAGTGAGCACAACAGCCTGGTTAGGGGCCAGTTGTGCACATCTGACCATGTTGCATTATGTTCAGATATGAACTACTGATACCAGGCTTGTCCAACATTGGTAGTGTATACCACAACATAGGTGTACATTGGCAAACAGTAGCGATGTGCCCTAGGCCATATCTAATGCTAGTCAGAGAGTGTGTTTGTCCTTCGACACACATTGTAAGTGGAGTTTGCCATAACATATGTCATGGTTAGTATACTGTGCCTCCGTCTACCTGTGACATAACAGTGATACCCAGGGTAAACCTACCATCTCCCATCCACTCATCACGATTCCTCTTGAGGTGAATCGATGAGTGACTCTATGGATAACCTGTACTGGGAGTTTACTCATGAGTGGAGGTGGCTTCTGTGTTATGGATCATGCAGTACAGCTTGTCCTATGTATGTCAGTGCTGGGGTTCAGGTCTCTCATGTGCATAGCTCACTGCCATTCAGATTGTACAAGGTGCAGCATGTTCATTGATTCCAGCTTGGACATGCCTTTATACATCAGGCACAGCTTGCCTCTGGGTGGGCAGTATGGCAGTGTGTGGAGCTGCAGTTTGTTTAATCAGGCAACACATGGCATCTGTTCAAGCTCTTTGCTACTCCTGGTGAGGTACTGTTGGGGACTTTACAGTTGATGGAGGTGTCTGCTGAGGTACATCCCACAGGGGCTATTGTAATCAATTGTAACGCTGATGAAGGATGACTGCAGAGCCACAATGACCTCCCCTTATCTAGATCTGACAACCTTCATGATTAGGTGGGTATATGGTATGTTTATATGAACACTACAGCCACATGTTTGTCCAATGCAGGATATCTATCACCTTGTGTCCCCAGGTCTCTCATTACATGTTAGGTACGTAATGGGTTAACACCTATGTGGTAATTGGTGGGCACTTACTGTATATCCACGGGGGTTGACTATACACTTTTCTGCAATTAGCTTGCTGACATGGCTATGACACCAGTTGTCTGTTTCTATGTGGCCCTTTTGTGGGATGCTTGTGTCAGCTGGAGGGTCAGATATGGTGGGCAGTTTGTAGTCCTCTGCATACCTGTTCAGACACAGTCCTTCCATGTTGGCCTGTACCTATGGGACATATATACCAAACGAGGGAGGTCCCAGGACCAAGCCTTGTGGGATGTCACGTATATCTGGTTTGTAGTCTGACATGGATGCAGCATGTCTGACCATGTCAGTTCTGTCCTTGGTCTGGTTTGCAACCCCTCTACTGACTTAGGGGTTTATATTTAAGCTGGTGAGCATATCTATACTGAACACATAGGGTATTGTATGGAAGCATTTGTATGGTCCAGCTATGGTGTGTGGACCACATTGCCCTCATCAATGACCTTAATGACTGTTCCAAATGGGTCAAACATGTTTAGGGGCAGGATCTGCACTTAAAAAGCCACACTGGGTAGGGTCCAGTGTCAGTAGGTCCCCGATATCTTTATGTCTGCGGTACATGCTGATCCTTTCCATAGCTCTGCAGACCAAGCTTGTCAGGATTCTGGGGTGGTAGTTTGCAGTATCCATTCAGGCAACACCTTTGTTGAGAAGGACCACTGTTGTTGTACACTGCTCTTTGGGTACATATCCTGTGGTAAGGCTGACATTGAGCAGTAGTGTGATTTGGCATTCCATTCTTCTTGGAGTCCATGTTGGACTCAGCCCAGGACACCATCTCATACCATTGCTGCTGTGTGTTTTGCTTTGTAGATGCTGGCTGTTACCTCAACATCTGCAATGTCAGGGGGCCAGCAGTCTGCTGGGATAGATATTTTGCATTCTGCGGGTTGCACTGCACCTGTCAGGTTGTATGTTGGCAATATGTGTGTGTGTTTGGTATGTTGTTTGTAATATTTGTGTGATTCAGAGCATATCTGTGAATTCCCAACACGGTTCCTACCATCAGTTGAGTAAGCCTTGGGATTATCCTTAGTGTCCTGTACAATTTGTATCTTCATAGGTTCATAGGTTCATACTAGGCTATCCACCCTAGGGCATTTGTAAGCCTAGCCAGAGTTTTGCCGCCCCTTGCTATGTGAATGTTATGACCATTTATGATTTACTTTACTGTGCCTCTGTCTGGACGTGACACAGTGAAGACCCCGAGTGTACATCTATGATCATCCATCCACTTGGCAATATTCCTGTTGAAGAGTGTCAGTGAGGGCTCTGCCTAACATGGAGTGGGATCCTGTTCCAGGGTGTGGGGAGCCTCTGGGTTATGTATCTGTCCCTCCAGCACATCCTATTTCATTATGTGTTGAGGTTGACATCTGTCACTCTCACAGCTCCAATGGCTTTGATTTTTCTGGGGTGGAGCATGTCCATTACTCCTGTGTTGGACATGGCCTTGTACAACAGACATACAATGCCTCTGTGTAGGCAGTATGTGACTGCATTCAGCTGGGGTGTCTACAGCCAGGCAGCATATGACATATATTTGAGACCCTTTATCCTCTTGGTGAGGTACCTTTGAGGTCTTTCTAACCACTGCAGGTGTCAGGTAAGGTTCATCCCAAATGAGGCATTGTACTAGATTATGGGTCTGATAAGAGAACAGTACAGGGGCACAATGACCTCTGTTGACGAGATGTGAATCCTTTCATGATACGGTGTCCAATATAGACAGTCTTCCTAGCCACATTGGCAATGTGAGTGTCACATAACAGGTTACTGTCCACTTGTGTTCCTAGGTCCCTGATTACTCCTTCCATACATAATGGTTTACCACCTATGTGGTAATTTGTGAGTACCTTGTTTGGTATTTGGTGGGACATTCATACTGTCCAGTGTCTTCAGGATGTCTGGGTGGGGTTCCTGTGTGTGAGAGTGTGGTCTGTAGCATGCTACAGACTGTACAGCAGTTTTGACTACGGTTAGGTGCACATGGGTGGTCTCCGATGCTTCGTGCATTGTCAGTTACCTGGACGTATGGGTGTCTGTGCTGCATATGGATACTCCCCCTCCTTTTATGTTTTGGTCCAGGTTTTGGGGCCATAACGCATGATATGAGGTATAACCTGGTAGTGCTGGTGTGCTGTCAGTAGGCTTGCAGCAGGTTTCTGTCACTGCACAGACATCGATGTTCTCCATACTGGGGAGGGCCTCAGGAGCATGCATATTGCGGTTTACACATCTGGCATTGGTCAGCATTACCCTTATGTTTCTTACCACTTATGTTTTCTAGGGTGGTGGGTTAGTCTTTTCAGCCTTGCCTACGTACGGCTCTATGGAGGTGGCAAAAGCCTTATCCAATATCCAGACGCCCAGGGGTAACAGGTGCAAGCCATCCCTGGAACAGCAGCATGGCTTGTCATGCATGACATCCCAAGCAGACAGACATTAGATCCTCTTGGACTGACAGCTGTAATTGTGCCACCTGTTAAAGCTGATCATTCTGTGTTTGTACTGTGGCATCATTCTTGGTGAGGGTAGGATGCTGCTAACGGCCAGTGTCATACCGGCCTGGAGTACATACTCAGAGAGCTCATCCATGTCTCTTTTCATGTAGTCCAGGGAGGTACATCTCAGGTCATTCACACCAGCATGGACAATGACTGCATCATATTTCTACTTGCTTTGGGGTGACCTGGGTACTTGTGTTATGTGGCGTATTGTAGCAGCCTACAGGCAGCTTACTGTACCCTTTCCCTTGTTCAGTCTGGTGAGTGGGACAGCAGTGTGTCTGCCTATAGAGTCACCTATTACAACTGTATCAGGCATGTTGTTTCTCCTTCTGGCCTGTGACTGTTTGGCACACCAGCTTTGTGTACTATGTGTTGCATGTGCTATGTTTGGAGGTTGTGGTTGCTTGGGGGTCTGCTTTAGAGGCCTCTGTTGGTGTGGTGTGTTTGTAATTAGGGCCTCTGGGAAAGTTTTTCTGTGTTTATGTGTTTGGTTTACAGTTGTGATAGGTCTATGTGGGACTGGGTTTGTGGTGTGTGTGGTTACCTTCTCCTCCTGACTAGTTTTGACAGTACTGAGTTGAGGGAGCTCAGCCTCCGGTTTGGATAAATGGTTGCATCTCTCACATATATTTGTATTTATTGGGGGGAGTTGAGGGTTGTCTGTGTACTTGGGGCAGGTGTAACATTGCCTCAGGATTCACAGATTCTACTTGTTGTAGCTGGCCTTAGTGGATTGTATGTGTGGACATATTTTATTGCCATACTACTGATCAGTGATTACTTCCCTTTTTATGTTTGCTCTATCATGTAGTAGCTTCCTCATGCTCTTGCATGGTTTGGTAATGGCTGGAGTCCAGCATGCCAGATGCCTGCGTGTATGGCATTGTGTCTTGTTGTTATTTGTGATTGCATAATCCAAGCATTCCTGGCTGTGTTCATGGAATGCCTGTATAACAGGTTCTGCGGTGTGTCCCATATTTTGCACCTGCACAGGGCCTTTAATGGATTCCACATCAGTTTGGTGGGGTGCAACTTATGCTTTACACATGTTTTTCACTGTGGTTTTCTGGCCAGGGACTGTGGTCAGGATGTGTATATCCGGTGTGATTACTCTATGGCCTGGTCTTACCAGTGAGGGATACACTTCTCATCTTGCCATCCAGTACCCAGTATGCTTACCCCTCTTGTGGGTGTGGTACGTTGTTCCTGGGCATTTTGGTTTATGGATTCTAGGAACTTTTCTCCTACAGTGTTGGTGCTAGTATAATGCTCCCAGTGTATGTCTGGGTATTTTCAGTCAACCAATATAATGTGGTTTGGGGGGCTTGATATATTCATGTATTCCAACATAGGCCAGGTGCAGTTCCTGGTGTTAGGATGGTAGTCTGTAGCAGGCTATAAACTGGGAAGCAGTTTTAGCCACTGTTACTTGACCATGGCTAGTCCATGCTGCTTCTTGTTGTGGTACCAACATGGGGGTGTAGTTATCCCTGACAATTATTGCTAGTCACCCTCCTTTTGTAGCTTGTTCCATGTTTTGAGGCTGTACAGCACAGTATGAGGTGTAACCTGGTAGTGTTAGGGTGCTGTTGTGAGCCTTGACCCAGTTTTCTGTTACAGGACAGATATCAACATTCTCCATACTGGGTGTGTTTACACTGCACGCATCTTGCTGTTTAGACTTCTGGCATTGGGTAGCATTACATCTAGGTTCTTATCCCTTGTGGTACCTATGGAGGTGGGTTTGTGTTTTGAGCCTTACCTATTCAGGGCACGCAGTGGGCATTGACAGCCTTTGCCAGTATTCATGAGGCCTGGACTGATAGGTGCACGCCACCCCTAGTAGGTGGAGCATCATGTCATGCTCAGCATGTCATCCCAGGCTGGCACACATTGGCTCCCCTTTGACTAACTGCATTACTTCAGCCAATTATTGCAATTGATCATCCCATCGTCATATTGTGGCATCATGCTTGGTGAGGGTAGGATGTTAGTCAGGGTCCTCAAGTGTGCATATAGTACATGGTGTTGCATTACTTAACACATGGCATTCATGCCTCAGGTGGTGCTGCAGGGCTGCCTCTGTCGGATGCACATATTACACTCCCTGTACATGTCTGAGAGCAGGTTATGTCATTTTAGGCATCCATGTTATTATATGAGTGAGTCAGAGAGGGGTATCATTCCCAGGGTTCCTACTGAGCCAGTGTATGTGCTATGTGTTGCCTCTTTGCCAAGGCCAGGGCATACTGGGCATGCCTCCTTCTGCCTACTGGGGCAGGCTCAGGTTGTTCCTCCTCCGAGTCACGCTCTGCCTGTGATGGCCTTGGCAATGGTGGGGGGCTGTTTGGCCCGGCCCTATGCTGGTCCTGCTGCAGCTGTTTTCACAAGATCATATTATGTAGCATAGCACATACCATGACAATTTGGGTACATGTAGTTGGTGAGTACTGCAAGCCTCCACCAGATGTGTCCAGACACTGGAACCGTGACTTGAGCAGCCCAAACACACGCTCTATTACATTACGTGTTTGTGCGTGTGCCTCATTATGGCATTCCTGTTCAGGTGTGTGTGCGTTTTTGATGGGTGTCATCAGCCACGGCTCCAGTGCATAACCTGCATCCCCCACTAGGTATCCGTGTGGGATGTCCCCATTGGCAAATGTCTGGTACAGCTGCATCAAATGCCAGATATGGGAATCATGGTAGCTCCCAGGGCAGCCAGCACACACATTCATTATTATGCCCTGGGCATCACACTCGACCTGGCAGTTGATGGAGAGGAAGCCCTTGCGGTTAATGTAGGCCCTACCCCACTCACCGGCTGGTGCTTTGATGCATATGTGCGTGCAGTCTATTGCACCCACTACCTCAGGGTATTCCGCTATTTGCTGGAAGAGATGCATATTGCTGGCCAATACCTCACGGGCATTGGGGAAATATACATGATCAACGACATGTGCTGACATGGCATCCAGGAACTGGTGCAGTACCCTGGAGGCTGATGCCTGTGATATCTCCATCATATCACCAGTTGGTCTCTGGAAGGTACCTGTTGCTAGTATTCTTAGGCCAACACATACCTTGGTTTCCGCTGGGATGGGTTCCCCTCTGTTGGTTCTGTGTGTGAGGCGTGGCCTGCACAGCTCGACAATTTGCTGCAGGAGGTCTCTGTCCACTCTATCGCGCTCTACTATCTCCAGCTCATGTAACCCATGGTAGGTGACCATGGGCCTGTACACTCTTCTCCGTCTCCTCACTGTGGGTTGTCTGGCACCATCTGCATTGTCACCACCCTCAGCAAGTCACCTATGTCTCCTTATGACAGCTATGGCAGCCCCTAGCATTTCTGCTCTGAGTTCAGCTTTTTCAGTTTTCACTTCTAATAGCTTACTCCTGTCTTGCAGTGTCTCTTGAGAGATACATCCTGCACTGCTGTTTGCAGAGTTTTAAGTGCTTGGCTGTGCTACTATTCTGCCTGTGTAATTGCCTGCTTCTAATTGTTTTCACCTGCTAGCTCCAGCAGTATTCCCTGCTAGCTTCTTACTAATTCTGTTGCTTCCTTTTTCCTTTCTGTTTCCTCAGGGTGGAGCAACGTGCATACCAGCAAAAACACGCTCACAGTGGCTTACATGCCCGCACACATGCTTACACGGTTCGGAATCTGCTTATTCGGGTTAAAACCCACGCACACCAGCGCAAACAGTGTTACAAGTCTGCCAACAGGCTCCCACATGCTCAGTCTGCCCTACACGCGCGCACACTAGCGCAAACAGTCTTACAAGTCTACCAACACGCTCCCACATGCTCAGTCTGCCTTACACGCGCACACACTGTCCTACCCGTGCCTCATGGCGTGCACACGTGCACATGCACGCCCAACAAGAAACTATGGTGTAAGTAACAGTGTACACCTTCCATTTCTTGACTTTCCCATGCTTATCTTGTGGCACTCCTCTTTCCATGATCTGTGTCTGACATCTGTCATGTAACACTGACCTCCAATGAACTGCATTTCTTTCTACCATTCCCCCCTGTGATATCACCTATCTCCTACTCTATTCCTCCCCCTTATGTATCTCTTACACTACTCAGAATGTGCTCATTTGCTATGTGACAGTGGGATTCAGTATCCTAACATTCATTTACATCAGATTGCCTACTAATGCTTAGTTACATGTCTTAGACTCAGCTTCCCCCCTTAGCAACCACTAAACGGTGGCCATGTTGTTTTTGGTCTGCTTGTCCCTGCATTGTAAATCCATGTATTGCATAAAACCCACATTTGTGGGTTTATAACCTTCATTTTTACGTTTTATATAGCGCAGCCCGTTTGCGCGGGGCTGCACTGCGTTTAAACACCGGCGATCGCCGAAAAAAAAAATATTTATTTCTCATATTTGCATCGGGGTACCTTGCCAATAGCCACATATTTGGCCATTGGCATGCTGCCTGACACATATGCACCCTTTATTTGGAGCTGACATGGCTCCATTGTGATTTTTGCAGAAACGTACTCAGTTGTCAACTGAGTACATTTCTGCAGCTAAAACGGCTCTTACACGGGCTGCTTTCTGTTTCGTGGATCGCTACTCTACCTCATTTGCATGCCTTTCGGCTGCAAGTGAGGTATTTAGCATATCCACGCCCAGTCCGTGTAAAAGACGTTTTAGCTGGTCTCTTACACGGAGTTTCGGGCTGTTCCTGGATCGCGAGGCTTGCATGGAGTCTTACACGTCTCTTACACTCCATGCAAGCCTTCGTGAATCCTGCCCATTGTTTTTATTTATATAGGGGCAAAACTGGCAAACATAGCAAGGCACAATGTTTTTAGTTTTTATTATAGTATTCTTAAAGCACATTTGAAGGTCTTCATAACAGATGTGTTGTTTCAGATTCCTACATTTCCTAAGTGAAAAACTAGGTGATGAACTACAAATTTCTTTAACCACATCAGATGTACATAATACATACATTGTTTAACCCTATTGGTATGTGCATTATATTGCACAATATATCTAAACTTATTTCTGGAAGTACCATCCGTAATATCATTTACATTCCCATTAATTGGACTTTCTTCTATATCTGAGTAATATGGTCTTGCTAGGCCATCGCTTTCACTCAACACTTGTTTTTTTATTTTCTAACAGTTTAATAATATAGCCCCTATCTTTATAATCTGTGACCATTGATACAGTGAGATATATCTGTATTTATAGGTTTATAGGTTAGTTCGTACTAGGCTATCTGCCCTAGGGCATTTATAAGCCTAGCCAGAGTGTGTGTAGCTTTCGCCACCCCTTGGGATGAGAATACTACGCCCATTTAGGGTTTAGTTTACTGTGCCTCTGTCTAGTAGTGACACAGAGATGACCCCCGAGGTAAACCTACGATCTCCCATCCACTCGTCAAGATTTCTCTTGAAGAGAGTCAGTGAGGGGCTCTGCCTAACATGGACTGGGATTCTGTTCCAGAGTGTAGGGAGCCTCTGGGTTACGAATCTGTCCCTCCAGCGCATCCTATTTATTTCTGTGTTGAGGTTCAAATCTCTTGCTCTCGTGGCTCTGATGGATTTGGATTTTCTGAGGTGGAGCATGTCCATTAATTCCGGTTTGGACATGGCCTTGTACGTCAGGCATAGATCACCTCTGAGTAGGCGGTATGCGACTGAATAGAGCTGGAGTTTCTTCAGCCGGGCAGCATATGACATATGTTTGAGACCCTTTATCCTCTTGGTGAGGAACTTTTGGGGTCATTCCAACTGCTGCAGGTGTTGGGTAAGATACATCCCAAATGGGGCATTGTACTCAATCATGGGCCTGATAAGAGAAGAGTACAGGGGCACAATGACCTCTCTTGATCTGGATGTGAATCTCCTCATGATAAGGTGGACAATATAGAAGGTCTTCCTAACCACCTTGGCAATGTGAGTGTCAAATGAAAGGTTACTGTCAACTTGGGTCCCTAGGTCCCTGACTACCTCTTCCGTACCTAATGGATTACCACCTATGTGGTAATTTGTGGGTACCTTGTTTTTCCCAAAGGGTATGACTATACATTTTTTGGCGTTCAGTTTAAGGCCATGGCTCTGGCACCAATTATCCATTTCTATGAGGCCTCCCTGAAGGATGCTTGTGTCCGCTGGAGTATCAATTATGGCGCCCAGTTTGCAGTCATCTGCGAACTTTGTCAGCCACAATCCTCTTATGTTTGCTTGCACCTCGGAAAAATAAATGCCGAATAAGAGGGGTCCCAGGACTGAGCCCTGTGGGACACCGCTTGTGACTAGCTTAGAGTGTGACATGGCTCCAGCAATTCTGACCTTGTGGGTTCTGTCCTTGAGCCAGTTTGCAACCCATCTTGTGACATATGGGTTTACATATAAGCTGGTGAGTTTGTCTATGATGCCCGAGTGGGGTATTGTGTCGAAGGCTTTTGCAAGGTCAAGGTAGGCTGTGTGAACTGCCTTACCCTCATCAATGGCCTTAGTGACTGTTTCAAAAAAGTCGACCAAGTTCAAAAGGCAGGATCTGCCCTTGACAAAGCCAAATTGGGTAGGATCCAATGTCTGTAGGTCCCCAATGTCTTTGTTTATGAGTTCCATAATGATCCTTTCCATAGCTTTGCAGACCAGGCTCGCTGCTTATGGGGCGGTAATTTCCAGGGTCCGTAGAAGCACCGCCTTTGTGGAGTGGGACCACTGTTGCTGTACGCCACTCTTTGGGTACATAACCTGTAGTAAGGCTAAGATTAAACAGCAGCCTTATGTGCGGATTTAGTTCCTCTTGGAGTTCATGTATCCCGCAGCCCGGGACACCGTCTGGTCCCATTGATGCTGTGTTTTTAGCTTTGGAGAGGGCGGCTCTAACCTGGGCATCTGAGATGTTAGGGAGGCAACACTCTGCTGGGATAGATATTTCTCCTTTTGGGGGGGAGGGGGCGGAGAAATTTGCACTGAACCTGTCTGCCAGAATGTTGGCAATGTCTGTGGGTTCAGTGTATTTTGTGAAATTTTGGACTAACTCTGAGCATATCTGGGAGTTTCCACCCAGGTTTCTAACATAGCTAAAGAAGGCCTTGTGATTGTCTTTTGTGCCTTTTGCAATTTTTCTCTCAAAGTTGGCCTTGGATGATTTTATGAGTGATCGTAGTTTTTTGCTAGTACTGATCAGAGATGCCTTCCCTTTTAGGGATTTTGCTCTGTCATGTAGTAGCTTCCTCCTCCTGTTGTAAAGTTTGTTAATGGCTGGGGTCCACCAGACAGGGCGCCTGCCTTTGGGGGAATGGGTCTTGGTTTTATTAGGGATTGCATGATCCATGCATTCTTGAAGGTGCCCGTAGAAGGCATTTATAAAGGATTCAGTGGTGTGGGTTGTGGTTTCCACTGGCCCAGGGGCCTTGAAGGATACCACTTCAGTCTTAAGAAGTGTGAAGTCGGCTTTTGAGAAGTTCTTCACTGTGGTCTTTTGTGCAGTGGGTGGTCTCGGGATGTGGATTTCCAGTGAGATTAATTTATGGTCTGATCTCACCAATGAGGGGTATACTTCCGGTGTGGAGCATTTTGTCCCCATGTTTGTGATGATCAGGTCTAGTATATTATCTCCTCTTGTGGGAGTGGTGACTAGTTGTTCCATCGCATTTGAGTTTATGAATTCTAGGAACCTTTGGGCTAGGGTGTTGGGGCTTGAGTAATGTTCCCAGTCTATGTTTGGGTAGTTGAAGTCTCCCAATATGATGGTATTTGGTGGGACATTCATACTCTCCAGTGTCTTCAGGAAGGCTGAGTGGGGTTCCTGAGTTTGAGAGGGTGGTCTGTAGCATGCTACAACCTGTAGGGCAGTTTTGCCTATGGTTAGTTGCACCTGGATGGTCTCCGATGCTTCGTGCGTTGCCACTAACCTGGAGGTGTGGGTATCTTTGATGAATATGGATACTCCCCCTCCTTTTGTGGTTCGGTCCAAGTTTTGGGGCCGGAAAGCATGATATGAGGTAAAACTTGGTAGTGCTGGGGTGCTCTCAGGAGCCTTGAACCAGGTTTCAGTCACTGCACAGACATCGATGTTCTCCATACTGAGGAGGGCTTGAGGCGTGCATCTTGAGGTTTAGACTTCTGGCATTGAGCAGCATTACCCTTAGTTTTTTTTCACTTGTGTTTTCTAGGGAGGTGGGTTTGTCTTTTGAGCCTTGCCTAAAAAAGGCACTATAGGGGTGGCAAAAGCCTTGGCCAATATCCGGAAGCCCAGGGGTGACAGGTGCAAGCCATCCCTTGCAAAGCAGCGTGGCTTGTCAAGCATGTCATCCCAAGCAGACAGACATTGGATCCCCTTAGAATGACACCAGTAATTAAGCCAATTGTTAAAGCTGATCATTTTGTCTTTGTACTGTGGCATCATTCTTGGTGAGGGTAAGATGCTGCTCAGGGTCAGGGTCATACCGGCCTGGGCTACATAATCAGAGAGCTCCTCTATGTCTCTTTTCATGTAGTCCAGGGAGGTACGTCTCAGGTCATTCACACCAGCATGGACAATGACTGAGTCGTGTTTGTACTTGCTTTGGAGTGACCTGAGTGCTTGTGTTATGTGGCGGATTCTAGCGCACGACAGGCATTTTACTGTAACCTTTTCCTTGTTCAGTCTGGTGAGTGGAACGTCAGTGTGTCTGACTATGGAGTCGCCTATTACAAGTGTATCTGGCATGTTGTTTGGCCTTAAGGGCTGTGACTGTTTAGCACACTGACTTTGTGAACTATGTGTTGCATGTGATATGTCTTGAGGTAGTGGTCGCTTGGGTGTCTGCTTTGGAGGCCTCTGTTGTTTTGGTAGATTTTTAATCAGAGCCTCCGAGTATGTTTTTGTGTGTTTATGTGTTTAGTTTGCAGTTGTGATAGGTCTATGTGAGACTGGGTTTGTGGTGTGCGTGGTTACCTTCTCCTCCTGACTGGTTTTGCCAGTACTGAGTTGAGAGAGCTCAGCCTCCAGTTTGGCTATATAGTTGCATCTCTCACATATATTTGTATTTGTTGGGAGGAGGAGAGGGTTGTCTGTGTACATGAGGCAATTGTAACATTGCCTCAAGATTCCCAGATTCACCAGCTGAACAGGAGAGGACGCCAGCAACTGACCCTTCGACATGCTAGAATAGTGTAAAGGATTGCTGTGTAACTGAGCTCAGTTAGCCAACTGGCTCTAAGGAACTGAGTGCACACAATGCCTTTGTATATATTGGGGGTGCATACTGGTATTATGTAAATATCTAGCAGTTTGAATCTCTTTTCTATAGATTCTAGTACCTATCATGTTATCTTCAATATATACATTAACATCCAAGCAGTTTATGTCTGATTTTGAATAATTAGTGATTCTTTTTTTACATATACTGATTTTCCTACTACCTCCTTGCAGTTTAAACCTAGTTATTCAAAATCAGACATAAACTTCTTGGATGTTAATGTATATATTAAAGATAATATGATAGGTACTAGAATCTACAGAAAAGGAGTTCAAACTGCTAGATATTTATATAACACTAGTATGCACCCCCCATATATATAAAGGCATTATGTTCAGTCAGTTCCTTAGAGTCAGGCAGCTAAATACAGAGGGGGTTATATATGCACTTAAATGCCCTTGTGATTTATTTATTTTATATTGGAGAGACCAAGAGGGCATTTAAGGTTAGAATGCTTGAGCACATAAGAGATATTCATAATAAGAAGGAAGAAAGCTCTATAGCCACTCATTTTAAATCCTTTCATAATAGCAGCAGTGAAGGACTACAGGGTACTATATTAGAAAAAGTTAAAGTATCACTGTTTGATGAATGTCTTTTTATTAAATGGCGTTTGACAAAGGAATCTCTTTACATTTTGAAATTTAACACCTTACACCCATATGGACTTAATGAAGAGCTAAATTGGAAATATCTCATTTAATTGATTGATTGTTTAATTGAACATAGTATATGAGGCAAGTTTTCTGTAATGTTTTTACTCCTTGAAGGCTTTTGTGTTGAGCCGAGACGTTAGAGGAAAGAGTTTCTTCAGTTTTTAATAACTTATTGGTGGATTCACTGGCTGGTTGTTTTCTTCTTTTTTCAAATTGGTGGTTTCATTATGGCTAAATACAGATATATCTGACTGTATCAAACAGCTAGATGACATGGTCACAGCCAGTCGGCTAAATACAGATATATCTGACTGTGTCAAACAGCTACATGATATGGTCACAGCCAGATGACTAAATACAGATATATCTGACCATATCAAACAGCTAGATGAGATGGTCACAAAGTTTAAACATAGGGGCTATAGTATTAAACTTTTAGAAGACAATAAAAAACAAGTGTTGAGTAAAAGATCATATTTCTCAGACATAGCAGAAAGTCCAACTAATGGGACAGTAAATAATATTATGGATGGTACTTCCAGAAATAAGTTTAAAAATATTATGCAATATAGTGCACATACCAATAGGGTTAAACAACATATAAGACAAAACTGGTCTATATTATGTACAGCCGATGTCGTTAAAGAAATTGTAGGTTCATCACCTAGGTTTTCGTTTAGGAAATGTAGGAATCTAAAACAACAGGTCTGTTATAAAGGCATACAAATGTGTTTTAAGAATGCTATAAGAAAAACTAAAAATACTGTGCCTTGCCTATAATTGCCAGTTTTGTCACTATATAAATAAGAACAATTTTTTTGTACACCCTAATACAAGTGAGACATTTTATTTTCATACATTTGCCAGTTGCAAAACCAAGAATGTGGTTTACTTAGCCACCTGTGAAAACTGTACTTCATTTTATGTTGGAAAAAAACAATAGGATTTTAAAAGAAAGGATAGCCCAACACCTATCTGACATATGCAGTGAAGTGGAGAGTAATTCCTTAGCTAAACATATCATAAGTTCTAATTATAATGCATACTTTTACATTTATGGTTATAAAAACATTGAAAGAAGTATTAGAGGAGAGGCTATTGTGTTGAATGCAGATGGATTAATTACTTTCAAGCAGATGTGCCTCCTTGGCTGAATGATACTGTGAGTCTAAAATCTGTTTTCAAGAGAAGGTTTCTTCTGCCATGAAACAAGCACTCAATTGTTTATTTTAATTATTTTATTGTTGCTGAGCTTCTACTGGTTTGAATTTGTTCGTGTTGTGTATATATGAAAATGTGTTGTACTGAAGAAGAGTTTTATCTTGAAATCTTTGCTATTAAACTTAGTTTCACATCACTTTGTGATTTATTTTTGTTTTTTGTTCTTGGAGTGTTCTGTTTGGAAGTCTATACTGGATGTTTACCATTTTTTTTGCTTTAAATGCTGTACATGCTTAGACTGACCTTTCTGAGAAGGTGACCTTATAGACTGAACTACTGATTAAGGTCATTTGCATTTAATATCCAGGTATTTCTGTCTCAGACTCCCAGCCATACCTATCAACAGACAGTGACTTTGCAGCATGTTCCTAATTTTGCTTCATATTTTTGTCATGTCTGTCATAATTTTTTTTTATTTTCTAGTAAATTATCAATAATTAAAGCCAGCCAAAAAAAAAGCAAAACACCAATTAGAGATTTATACTTCTTATTGTTCAGAAAATGCATGCTGATGCAAAATGTGTTGTTCTATAAATGTTTTACATGAATTAGCATAATGTTTAAAAATTGTCCCTGGTTTAGGGTCACTCCCATTATTTTTCACTGTGTTCAAAATTCTTGAACAATGAAGTTGAAAGGTATGGCCCCAGCTCATCCACCCTGTTTTTACATATACTGAGATAGTTATCATGACTGCCTTTTGGAATTAACACATTCTATATACAGCCTTTATACTTAAATGGCTGTCCACCTCAGTCTTAGAAAACTCTAAAGTTAAAAGGTGTATAAAGAAAAGAAGTGCCGTTCTATTTGTAAAGAATCATCTCAAAGCTTTGCACAGAACAGACCTTAACTGAATAGCTTTATATGTTCCTACTGTTTATTATGGCAACCCCGATATTTAAATTCATGTTTCTCTTCACTTTGAAACATTTAAAATAAAATATTGCATTTACTCTTTGCTTTCCTAAATGCCACCACATTCCACTGTTTTATGTGTATCAAAACACTGAGTCTGCTATTCCTATTAGCTGCATAATTCACTTTCTGTTTTAGGAAAAAAAGAAAAAAAAAGAGAGACTGTCCCTAAATCAGTCCCTAAAGTGATACTTAAAATATTCCACTTTTCACAAATTGATACTGAATCTGAGCAGGAATGGAAAAGAACCAACCATGACAATGATAGGCATCAGGTCTTTCTGGGGATGGAAAATAGTTCAACAAACTATGCTTTAGTGGTTTTGCTTGACTCAGAAAACATTATATTGTGCTGAAATTATCTGGTCTTACAGCATCATATGTCTTGTGGAGTTTGTCCACTTAAAAAGGGAAATAACAGTGAACTGCCTCTGTAACTGCTGTTATAAACTCATTTGTTATTGTGTCTTAACATTAAGCTGTTTAGTTTTGGAGCTGTGATGTTAACAGAGGTATAGCCAAAGTAGCCACTGAGAATGTCAAGCAGCTGGAAGTCAAAAAGCCTTTGAACAGCCTTTGAACAGGCACCGCTTTCTGTACCAGTAAAACAATAGACCTCCCTGCTTCCCTTTGCTGTCCTTACAAAGGCTGACTCTCTGAAGTAACAGCAGTGGCACAAAATGTACTGCATACTACCTAAGCTGAGTCAGATCATCTAAAATGCTCTGGTCATTTGGACACTGACTGATAACTCACTGAAAATCATTTTATGCAGGTTGAAACTAGGACAGGATGAAAATAAACAAGTCCTTTAAACAATTTAGAACATGTTACAAGGCTATAAGTAAAAGAATACTGCTGAATACAGTCAAAATGAAGACAACAGTTGAGCAGAAAAAGTCACCTTCATCAAACAACAAAGCTTTCAGGTATAAAACCCTTTCTCAATGATTAACAACAGGCACAGTAAAATCATCCATTTAAATAAAAGCCCAACACATCACCTGACCCGCAGCCAAGATCACATGATTAATCAAATACAAAAATATTTAAAAACTTGAAAAAACTTAATACATGTAAAATATACAAAAATACATGAAATTATGCAAAAGAAAAATATGACAAAATACAAAATAAAATCATTTCAGTTTAGTGTGCTGTATCTTAACTAACACAGGTTTTAATGAAACACCTGCATTCAGACCAGGGGGTGTATCAGCTGATAACCTCACAATCCATTCATATTCTCTAATGTCCAATAAATTACATAGGTCCCCACCTCTAAGAGATACATTGACATAATCAAAAACTCTAAACTTAAACCTATGTGCAGTTCCACAGCTTATAATATGCTTAAACAGGGCATTAGTTTCACTACCCCTTCTTATGTTGGATTTATGTTCTATAATCCGTTCTTTAAATTTTCTTGTCGTCTTACCGACATGAAAAGAGGGACAGGCTTTACACGTTGCTAGATAAACAACATTATTTGTCGTACATGTGGCAAAGCAATGAAACACAAACACTTTTTTAGAGACAGGATGAATAAAACTATTGCCTTCAGATAGGTCATCATTAGTACACTTAAAGATGTCAGCACAACAACTACAATTATGGCAACAAAATGTGCCATTCCACAATGCATTATGTGAATTAAACATTACATTTTCAAAATCTTTATACCCCAACATGCTCTTAATCGTCCTCATGTTCCTGTATGTAAAGTACGGTTTGTCACCCACAATTAACTTGATATCTTCCTGTGCTAGGAGGACTTTCCAATACTTCCTCACTATGCCCCTAACAGCATATGACATGGTGTTATACGAAGTAATGAACCTTAAGCCTACCCCATCCAATGGAGTGCTCAACGAGCCACTCACATTCGTAACTGTCCTTAGAAAAATGGGTTCATATAGCGTACACCTATTGGATAATACATGCTCTCTAACCTGAGTTAGTAGAGCAATTGAATACCCGCTCTCCCTAAACTCATTGCAGGTCTCATTCATTTGTTCTAAGAATACATTGTTATCAGTGTTCAGTCTACTAACCCTAGCCAATTGCGCCTTTACTATACCCTTAAAAACATGAGGTGCATGCATACTAGATGCATAAAGATACCTGCCAGATGACACCTCCTTCTTAAACACAGCTGTATTAATAATACTATCTTGCTTCTTTAACACAATGTCCAGAAAGTTTATAGATGTGGACGAAAATTCAGCCTTAAATCTCAGAAAGGAAGTTGTATTATTCAGGAACATAATATAGTCCATCAGCTCATTTGATGTACCCTTCCATAAAAAGAAACAGTCATCTACAAACCTCTGGTAGAAGATGAGATTATTATTCAAAAAACTTTCCCCATTAAAAATATATGACCTCTCCCACTGATAGAGGACCAAATTGGCATATGTACTCGCCACTGGTGTGCCCATTGCCACACCTGTTTGTTGCAGATAATAATTCTTATCAAACAAAAATACATTATTTTTCAATACCAGATCTAACAGCATACAAATGTTCTCAATATGCCTAACGGAGAATGTAGAATAATGTATTAAAAATTCTCGTATGGAGTCTAACCCATGATCATTCGGGATGACAGTAAACAGTGATGTAATATCCATCACCACCATATATACCCCATTACAATCCATACCCAACTGCTTCAAACCCATGTACCAACACTTGAGTTTAACAAGAAAATCAGTACTATCCTTAAGCACTGTCTCACATTTATTTAATAATGGTTGTAACTGCCTCTGCAAATACAGAGAGATGGGCTCAGTTATCCAACCATTTCCTGAGACAATGGGTCTCATTGGGGGGTTATCTCGAGACTTATGTAGTTTCGGAATACCATAGAGTTGCGGTATAATGGGGCTAGGAAGAGTAAAAAAATGAAACAAATCTAATGAAATATCACCTGATAATTGAAGCTCATATACACACATGTTAACATAACTAACATGCTTCTTCACATCCAAAAGTGATATCTGTTTAAATGCTGTGCCATCCCCAAGCAAAGACAGTACAGAGCTCATATAATTATCTCTATCCAATACCACTGTAGAGCCCCCCTTGTCTGCTTGTTTAATTATGATACTTGGATCTTCCTTCAATTCATTCAAATGAATGAGACCTGCAATGAGTTTAGGGAGAGCGGGTATTCAATTGCTCTACTAACTCAGGTTAGAGAGCATGTATTATCCAATAGGTGTACGCTATATGAACCCATTTTTCTAAGGACAGTTACGAATGTGAGTGGCTCGTTGAGCACTCCATTGGATGGGGTAGGCTTAAGGTTCATTACTTCGTATAACACCATGTCATATGCTGTTAGGGGCATAGTGAGGAAGTATTGGAAAGTCCTCCTAGCACAGGAAGATATCAAGTTAATTGTGGGTGACAAACCGTACTTTACATACAGGAACATGAGGACGATTAAGAGCATGTTGGGGTATAAAGATTTTGAAAATGTAATGTTTAATTCACATAATGCATTGTGGAATGGCACATTTTGTTGCCATAATTGTAGTTGTTGTGCTGACATCTTTAAGTGTACTAATGATGACCTATCACAAGGCAATAGTTTTATTCATCCTGTCTCTAAAAAAGTGTTTGTGTTTCATTGCGTTGCCACATGTATGACAAATAATGTTGTTTATCTAGCAACGTGTGAAGCCTGTCCCTCTTTTTATGTTGGTAAGACGACAAGAAAATTTAAAGAACGGATTATAGAACATAAATCCAACATAAGAAGGGGTAGTGAAACTAATGCCCTGTTTAAGCATATTATAAGCTGTGGAACTGCACATAGGTTTAAGTTTAGAGTTTTTGATTATGTCAATGTATCTATTAGAGGTGGGGACCTATGTAATTTATTGGACATTAGAGAATATGAATGGATTGTGAGGTTATCAGCTGATACACCCCCTGGTCTGAATGCAGGTGTTTCGTTAAAACCTGTGTTAGTTAAGATATAGCACACTAAACTGAAATGATTTTATTTTGTATTTTGTCATATTTTTCTTTTGCATAATTTCATGTATTTTTGTATATTTTACATGTATTAAGTTTTTTCAAGTTTTTAAATATTTTTGTATTTGATTAATCATGTGACCTTGGCTGCGGGTCAGGTGATGTGTTGGGCTTTTATTTAAATGGATGATTTTACTGTGCCTGTTGTTAATCATTGAGAAAGGGTTTTATACCTGAAAGCTTTGTTGTTTGATAAAGGTGACTTTTTCTGCTCAACTGTTGTCTTCACAAGGCTATAAGTGACAGAAGACAAAGGTCAGTGCCTTTTACCATATCTGAAATAGTAAGCATTACAAACAGCTTTGAAGACCACCAACAGAATGGTTACATACCTCTCAAATGTCCAGATTTTTGCAGAATGTCCATATTTTTGCTTCAAATTTTATCACTTTTCCTTATAAAATTTGTGGGGTTTTTTTTGGCAAATCACTGAGGATTGAAGTTACTAAATAATGACATACATTTGAGATTCAAATTTCTTATACTTTATTAAATGCATGCTAACACAAATCCTGTTATTCTAGAAACTTCTAAATTTATAAGAACAATATTTAACAATATTTAAAATCTATGTCTATTTTTGGGCCCTTTTCCATCATTATTTTAGGCTTTGCCCAGATTTGTTGCACTAAGAGGTTGAGAAGTATGAATGATTAGCAGCAGAGAAACTTCAGCCGTACCAGAAAGGCCATCATGTTAGGAATAGTTTATAGCTATAGTATTAGTCCTCACTGTGAGTAGGTTAGACCAGCAGGAAAAGGACTATGCATCCCAAATGTCTATTAACTATTTATATTCAGACTCATATTTTACTTTGTCTTCAACAACTGAACCTGCATAGGTGGGAGTGAGAAGAAAGGGCTGACCAGCCTCCTAATAGTAAGCTGTAACACGCAGGTCTATGTTAGGACATTGACTTGCCTTAATGTTGTCATTCAAATCATCGCACCCACATTATTGAAACACCACAATATTGGTGCCCCAGAAAGTTGAATACCAGAATATTACAAACATACCTTTTTCAGGGGAGAAAGAACCCATGTATTCCCCATGTGGTGGGCTGCACCCCAAACCCCATGCTAATTATGTATGTCAACTCCAAGATTGCAGTCCAGCTGAAAATGGGCAAAACTCCAATCTCCACTGTACCGTGATTTCTCAGAACCACCTACTTGCCATGTGCAATACTCCGATGTTCAACTTTCTGGGATATCAACTTGTGGTGTTTTGATAACGTGGGTTCGATGATATGAATACTGACATTTTGGTAGGTTGACAACCTAACACAGATGTGTAACTTCCATGCATACAGAAATGTGTTGTAAATTATATATTTTTTATACTTTAGATATAATATGCAGTCCTGTTTCTTGTCATTAAAATAATTCTCTTTGACCTTAAATAAGAAAACTGCTCTTTATATATGTACTGAGTTTATATAACCTTCACAGACTTACTTTTATTTTGCTAGAAATATGAACTAAATGGATTGCCTAGAAACATTTTGAGAACAAAGCTGAATCTACCTATCATCTATCTACAGAGAGAGAGTATGTGACAGGGTGCTGCTTGCTTTTATTAGACAATGCTGGGTACTTTGTTCTGTGACTCATACCCCAAGTAAAGTACAATTAGACAAGCAGATTTATATCCTTTAAGTGTACCAGTAATCATTACAGTATAGTTCATAGGTTCATAGGTTGGTACTAGGCTATCAGCCATAGAGCCTATACTAGCCTAGCCATAACGATTCCCTGGCTATTTCTTCCCACACTATTTACTTCCCTAGGATGTCAGTACGCTACTAAGGGCACTTTTATCTATTTATCCTGTAAATTATGATAGTAATGCATGCTAAATGTTCATTGCTGCTTCTTTTTACATTCCATACATCTAATTTTTTGCAGAATTCTGGGAAAATGGTTTACCCATTTTTGTTAATAATATAAAAAACAGACACATGAAGTAACCCTAACTAGCTTTGACCATAATTTGTATGAAGATGTTTTATTAACTAAAAAAAAATATTGCAATGTGCACTGAAGACAGTATTTTTCCCATTCATGTAAGATTTAATCATCTGATTCTGCAAGGGTTTAATACCGTCACACAGAAACGAAGTAACTGCATTGTTAATGTCAGTTTTGTGAATAGGGTACTAACATGGTTAACATACAAAGACACCTCTCCTGCCGTCTGCCAAGAGTAAAGTATTTTGCACTGCTTAGCTGCAATCTGCTGGAGGTAAGGCATTGACTTGGCAACAGACAAGTGGTCAAGCTCAGGAAAACTGAGTTAGAGGGCATGACAAGCACATGCAGAGTATGCACATACATGAAATAATGTGTTCTTTGCATGCAATGATGTGGGCAAGGGCACCTGCAGGCAGGTGCAAGGGGGAATGGGCTGGCCAGGAGATTAATTTTTCTTTAATTAAAATAAATATTTTTTTAAGTATGTTCTAGTTTAAGAACGTTCTTTGCGTCTAGTCACACAGATGCTTCTGCATTTGTGTGCTCGATTGTTTACGTCTTCATCTTCCACGCCCTCGCAGAATTTGAATTCCAGAAGACGTCTGGACTGCGGATGAAGGAACGAGTGAGAGGCAGGTGTGTGCATCTGTATGCAAGTAGGTAGGTAAAGATAGGGGTGTGCGTGTGTGCGTGTGTGTGTGTAAGAAGTAGGGGCTTTGTTTAAGTGAAGTACCTCACAGGATGCGCAGTAGCAAGTCCTGCCTGAACCATGCCTTCCACCTGAGATTTTCTGATGGAGTGGTTAAAATACTGAGTATTCATGCATTTGCCGGCATGAATATTGATCTATTTCTTGTGCGGTGCAAGGGTCGTACATTGAAAACGGCCTTAACAGCCATTACCGTTAACTAAAGTTCATATCAGGGACAGTTGAGACTTATGGGTTGTTTTGTCACATAACCAGTTCTTTCATGGATATTAAAATACCTTTTTCAACTACCTGCACTCACTTCCTTTACCATGTGCCTGTCATTATATCCTCGATATTCATAGAAGAGTCTATTTATTTGTTTGGCAAATGCACTATTTACTTTCCTTCCATTTTTATTGCTGTTTGTGTCAAATGTAGACTATCCCTTCTGGAGAATTTCAGGTGGGTCCTGCTCTGTTAGGCACATGCCAACCGTCCCACTCCTACAGAAGATAACATTTTTATTAAGCTACTTGGGGTATTCATCAAAGTCTGGCCCATCCATAAATTTTAGATTAGGAACCCACTCTGTTAAGCAACTGTTACTGTGTAGTTTTACATGTTACCACTTTTACTAAAAAGGCAGTATATCAAAAGTCAGACTGGTGTGTATTGGAAACTTCTGTATAGCTATCACTGTTTAAGGCATGAGCCAACAATGTAATTTCAAAAGAAGTTATCATTTTTAGTAAGATATAGTTTGGAGTCTTACTAAATGTTTCTATTGCAAATAAGTGATGTGTTATGTGTGATAGTTATGTCAAAATGTTAGATCTACTGGCTGTGATTACTCTGGGCTATCTTCCAGATTGTTGGCTTTGTAGGAGCCATGGGCTTTGTTAGAACCTGCTGCTGTCTTGCTTTACAAAAATGTATGCAAAAATGCATAACACAGACAACAGTTATTAACATTATAACCATACACTTTACAGTTCTTTAAGACGTCATTGTCACGGGGTACTTGCACTAGCAGTTGATTTGTTTTCAAAGAAACATTGCAAACCAGTCTTCAAGACATGTGCCAACAGTGTAATTTCAAGAGACGTTATCATTTTTGGTGAAATATAGTATGGAGCCTTACTGCATGTTTTTACTGCAAATAATTGATATGCTATGTGTGATACTTGTGTTGAAATGTTAGATCTACTGGTTGTGATTACTGTGGGTTATCTACCTGCTTGTTGGCTTTGCAGGAGCCATAGGCTTTGTTAACACCTGCTCCTGTCTTTCTTCACAAAATGTATATAGAAAGCAACAATTATGAACATTATAACCATACTTCTCAATTTTTTTCCTCAAGAGTTATTGACAATTTCAAAATAATTGGGGGAGGGGCACTTATATGTTTGATAAAGCAGGGAATGCACAATTTTATAAACAAATGTGTTTGTTATTCTACAGCTGTATGACATACAAGATTTATGTACTTTACGGTTTATTAAGACATGTCATTGTCACTGGGTACTTGCACTAGCAATTGCGCTGTTTTCATAGAAGCATCACAAATTAGACTCCCTCTGATTACACACTGTATTACTTACTAGATGACTTCTTTATTTTATAGTTTGTAGGTGTGTGTGTGTGTGTGTTTGTGTGTAAGGAAGAGGAGGGCAGGAGTGTGTGTAAAGGGGGGGGGGGTCATATCTTGCAGTTATCCAGATTTTTGCCTCATATTTTCGGTTTGATTCTCACAATATTGTGTTTTTTCTGAGAAATCGTTGAGGACTGAAATCAGAAAATAATGGCAGACATTTGAATTTTAGACTTCATGTCTCTCTTCTTTGACAAATCACTGGGATGAGCTAAGGATTACATTTACTAAATAATGACATGTATTTGAGTTTCAGACTTCATATCCTTTAGAAAATGCATTCTAACACAAATCCTGTTAATCTAGCAACTTTCTAAATGTTTCTCTAGTTTTGGGCCTTTGTCCCCAATATTATAACAGGCTTTGTCCAGGTTTCCTGTGCTAAGATATTGAGAGGTATGGCGTGTGTGTGTGTGTGTGTGTGTGTGTGTGTGTGTGTGTGTGTGTGTGTGTGTGTGTGTGTGTGTGTGTGTGTAACAGGGAGGTAGCATACCCTCAGTTGTCCAGGTTTTTGCAGAATGTCCACATTTTGCCCCATATTCCTCCTAAAAAGGATTGAAGTTGCTAAATAATGCCAGACATTTGAGTTTTAGATGTCATATCCTTTAGAAAAAATGTATACCAACACAAATCCTGTTATTCTAGCAATTTTCTGAGTTCATGAGATTAATATTTATAATCTGTCCCTATTTATTTTAGGCTTTGTCCAGATTTCTTGCACTAAGAGGTTGAGGTGTGTGTATGTCTGAGAGAGTGAAATGCCCTAGTTAGAGTTAGCAGGTGGAATTTATTTTTAAGTGCATTTTCAAGGAATTGTGAGCTTCAAGGGAAGATAAGTTTGCTGCTGCTCATGCTAAGTCTGCTTAAAATGTGCAACTGTTTTGTTTAGTAAATGGTATCACTATTGTGGTAGAGCATTTTAAAGCACTGTTAGTAGCACAGCAGGTAGCATACTTGCATCTTGATGTAGAGGGCTGCAGGTTCTACTCCCACAGCATGTAGGTTTGTATCTTAAGAGGGTAGGGTACTACAGTCCCGAGCATGTCCTCCTTTGGATGAATAACTAGGAACCTGGTTTGCTTCTTGCCACCCATTTCCTATTGCAATATACCAGCTTACAATTTTCTTATTGTAAAACAGGCAATTTATTCTTTAAGGGCAGCAGGCAATGCATTTGTAGATAAAACACTGAAATAAAAAGTTGGTTTCTAGCAACAACCTCTTCATTAGTTTCAGATCTCTTTAATGTGGAATTATTCAGATGACTTTTACTTCTACAGAGATTGTGCATATTGACTTATATAGGTAGAGTGTAATGACAGAAGTCTGGCCTTTTATGACTGAAATATTCTAAACTGGGCAGTTTGACATTATTGGCTCACATCTTTTGTTTCATTGCTTACTGTAAAATGTTCAAAGCTATAAATTTAAAACACACTCTAATAAGTGGTGCTATATTATACAAGGGATATAATTCAATTATATATTATAATTAATACAATCAAGAAGGTGAATCAAGGAACTTTTGCATGGTTCTAAAAATGTGTGCAAGGAGCCTATGATTTGGAAACAGCCCAAAGGTAAACGTAACTTGCCAGTGGCCAGAAGCATTTTCTTTGAATGTGGGTTTCAATGCTGTTTCAGTGAATATGAGTTTCACGGGTACAGAAATTTTAATGCCAAGTCTGTTTTCATTGTAAGATTATAGTTTTGTTTAGCAAATGTCTATCAGTGTTTGTGCTATACAATTTGAAATAAGGTTGCAAATGAAATCCAAATATCTGTAATCATTGTAGAAGTAAAGCATAAAATGGTATGCACACAGAGTTTTGAACAGTGTTTATGGCAACTGGGGAGAAATAGCCAAGTAATGGGACACTGGAATGGTTGCATGTGTGGGTGCACGTGTGTGTGTGTGTTTGTGTGTGTGTGTGGGGGGGGGTTGTGTGTGTGGGGGGTCTGGGGTGCATGGGGGGTCTGGGTTTGCATCCCCCTGCAAAAAATCTTTCAGCCTCCCCTGTTTCTGGGTTGGGCAAAAAAACAAAATATAGATCCTGCACTGTGTTGGTCTTGAAGGTGCCATCAACTGAACAATAGCAGATGCTTCTGATTCAGGGCAAAATGAGAGAAGGGGACAACACAGTGAATTAATAAATGCATGTGCTGTGGATGACTTACCATAATTAAATGACCAAAAAGGATAGAGACTCTTACGAAGTGCTTTCTTCTGTCATTCTGCATAGGTAAAATACTATGTTTCATGTCAATTACGATAAAGATGGACAAATTTTTTATTAATAAGATAAGTTACAGAGCACATATGTGCCTTTTCAGGAGTGACCTTGGAGCAATATTGATTAAGCAAATTGCTCAGAGTCACACAGTAAGTAAATGGAGGGGCTGCTATGAATAATCATGCCTTTATTAATCAACACACAATTATTCAGTCTCAAAACATTTATCATCTAGGGAGGTCAGTACTAAAGCAGCAACACTTGCAAGATAAAAAAACACAAAGGCAATTGTTTGGTGTCAATCTCTCTTGCACCCCTTGACACAAGGGCAATCCCTCACACCCATGAACTATATATATTTCTCTCTCTGTCTATCTATCTAGAGAGAGTACTTGATAACTTGTTGGACAGTAGTATACTGAAACTCATAATACTAAATGCAAAAACCTAAAATACTAGAATGCTGAGACTTTGCAATGTTAAACTAAGAAATGCCTACTAATAGCCTGTATGTAATGCATATGTACACTGTGCCCATGTCCACCTACTCAACTTTCAGTATATCATTTGTCAGTAAGGTGACATGGAGCAATAAAAATATGTATAACACACACACACACACACACACACACACACACACACACACACACACACACACACACACACACACACACACACACACACACACACACATCAATACTGTCATCACACAAACTCAGAGAAGAGAGAAAAAAGGACAAAGCAACTACACTCACCTTCTTGTTTACTCTGAGTTTAACTGTCAGTAAGAGGCACTGGGGACTTTCCAAGGACAAAATTCTGAGTGTTAATCAAATGTCGACTGATACAGAGTAGGCTTCTCCAGATTGTTTACCATGACTAATGTTGTCTTGCTTAATCAACACTTGATTATTTAACTGCAAACCATGATCTCATGGGGAGGTTGCTACTCCAAAGAGCAGAAATAATCAAACCCTGAACTACAGGAAGCAGGTCATTAACTGTGAATTGTCGAGGCCTCTGTCCTAACTGCTAAACACTGCAATCTACACAAAATTGCATATTAATACTAATCCTGTAATATAATTCACAAACAGTCATTTTATAATTTATCTTCATTAAGTTAAATATTTTGTTTATAGTTTATACCCAGAATCCTTTGCCAAGCTTCATGGCGTCTCAGATTTATATGACAAAGTAGTCTTCATGGTTTGTATACTTCTGTTTTCAGTTGAACAATTGAAAACAATAAACATTTTAGTTTTATTACACTGCTGTTGAATAAACAGACATTGACTTTGGTTTTTTTTACCTTACAATAGCTTAGGATTTGATGCATTTCTCTGGGGACTTGCAGTAATCTGCTCAGCTTCGCTACGTGTTCTTTACCACCTCCTCACCCTACCCCCATTCTCACCCACCCCCATATCGTTGTATGTATTGGCCAAATCATATCACTTGAGCCATTACTACATACACCAGCCATTACAGTCAACCTATTAAAATTTAACAAATAACCATTTAACAACAAATCACAAAGGAAGTGTCAATTCCCCCATCTTTTCTCTTTCCACCACCCCCATATTCCAAATGTAAAAGTCATATTTTTTTTTGTTTTCCTCCCATCTCCTCTCTCTATACTTTTATACTACTTTTATTCTATTACACACTTCCCAACATGAATATGCATCTAATTCCCCTACTGGAAACTTAGTCATCCTCAGCCTACACTCAAACTAGGTTCTCTACTAAAATGTATTAACCCCCTGTCTACAGGCACATCTCGCTAATATTGTCATCCCTCTTCAGCATAGACAAAATTCTAGTCAAAATATACATTACTAACTTACTGCAAATACAAAACCCTGCATGCCAGTATAAAAAATACAAAAAAATACCACCCCATAAACACCAAAACTCCACCTTCCCTAACAAACCAATAGAGAGCAAAGATATACATCCTAACCCTGGCCCAATAACAACCTTCGCTAAACAGTCATCACACCCAACCCACCAGCCCCCCCTGCATAAAAACTCCCCTCTTCAACAATCCTCTAAAACACAACAAACCCCAATTTCCTCCTCTGGCCTACAAAAATTTAATCTCAACAGATGCAACATCTGCAGTAAGAAAAACAACTTCACATATGGATTGAATTAAATCATTTACACATTCTAGTTATCACCAAAACCTAGTTAAGACCTGAAATTAAAAATTAACTAATTCTTCCTTGTTATAGCATCATTTGGAAAGACTGAATTAAATGGCCTGGTGGTGTGTCTATCATCTTTCAAGCTTCTTTACAAATCTTCCACACTCACCATCCAACCACTTCTCAATACAGCAATGAAGGAATACTAACAGCCAAACTCCGCCTAAGCAATCAGAAATCCTTAACCATCATGGCTGCCTATTCACCCCCTCCAAAAATGTCAATATGACAGGAAACATACTTTGCTATTTATTGTCTACCTTCAACCAAGAAACCATCCTGCTTGCTGACCTCAACATTGATTGGCCCTCTAACAAATATAACTGTCACCCCTTAATATTAACTTCTGCTGTTTCACTCAGCTGATCCAACAGCCAATGTCATTTGACAAATTATCCACAAAAACATCTATAATATACTCTATACTCTCTACCAACCCTGAAAAAATGAAGCTAGCCAGGGCACTCTCCGACACTCTCAGTGATCACCACCCCAACTACATCAACAAAGATTATCACAAGCCCCTTAAACGTCTGTATTCCAACTCTGTGAGAAACTTAACCAGTTTTGATAAATCGATATTTAATGACACACTTAAACAATGTGACTGAGAACCCCTCAAATGTCTGCCACTAGATGAAGCTGTCTCTCACTTCAATAATTTCTTCCTTACCATACTAAACCAACAAGCCTCACTGAGATATAAAAGGGTGAAAATAAATCCCCTCTTGGTTAACTCATCAAACAAAACAAGTTATGAATGACAGGTGAGCAGATTCAATAAACCCTAGATGGTCCACTAACACCATGTGCGCATCACACCAGCACACTATTTTGCATTCAGTAAGTGGCTCTTCACACCACCACAGTAAACACCATGGCATGCTAATTATAGCATAAGCAGCTGAACTGTATGCTAATCAACCAATCCAACTTGGAGGAGCTATTCAACAATCTATAAAACAAATGTGTAGACTCAGTGCTGGTTTTCCCTGTGAATTCCAAAACCTATTGGAATACAGCCATGGAAAGTAGTCTACACAGAAAGAATGTTAGGGGCTGCTGTTGATTTAATTCATGTGTATGTGCAATAGGCTGAAGTCTATGCTGCTGTTGCTGCTAATAGACCACGGCCAAGGAGGAGAAGAGTTTTCAGACCCTGATTAACATCACAATCAGCATGATGTGGAAATTGTACAGTGCTACAGGGTAGATAGCAACACACTACAGGAACTTTGCAACCTCTGTCATCCTCAACTCAGATCGAGGGCAAACCGAGTGGAACCCATACCAGCGGAGACAAAGGTATGTGTAGTACTTAGATTTTTTTCTACAGGAACCTTTCAGAGACCAACAGGGAACATGTTGGGGGGTGTCACAGGCATCAGCATCCAGGATCCTCCATCAATGCCTGAATGCTATGCTCCAACATGCCAGTGACTACATATATTTTACCCGTACTCCTGAGGAAAGTGACACAAATATGCAGGACTTCTACCCTATAGCACCCAACACTGAAGTGCTGGATAGAGTGTACACATATAGAAAATAAGGCACCACCTTGGGAACACAGAAGGCTCTATATAAATAGAAAAGGCTTCCACTCTATTAACTGCCAAGTTGTGGGTAATGCTAAGGGAATCATCTTGAATGTGTGTACTGGCAATGCAGGCAGTTACCATGACTCACATATCTGACACACCTCCCAGTTGTATCAGGTGTTCAGTAGGGGTGATATTCCACAGGGTCATTTACTGGGGGATGCAAGTTATACACTGGAACCATGGTTGATGACATCTATCAAAATTCACACACAACTACTGAAGAACGCCATAATGAGGTACATGCTCAAACCAGAAATATTATAGAGTGTATGTCTGGGCTGCTGAAGTCGCTGTCCTGGTGCCTAGATACAGCTGGGGGAGCCCTGCAGTACAATCTACATACATGTACTGGAATATTCACTGTCTGTGCCATGCTTCAAAACCTCATCCTGAGAAAGCAGCTTCAGCAAGATCAACAAGGGGAAGGAGCACACATCCCACCACCAACGGCAAGGTCACCACAGCCACACGCAGGTGAGGAATCATAGTTGGAACCAGCAGCTGCTGTAGGTGTAGGCAGATGCAGGTATGCTAAATATGCTAAATATGCTCTCACATTGACTAAGAGGCAATGCATAGCACACTCACTCAGCACATAAGGGGCTAAAACCTTCATCCTACACATATACTAACATTGATGCCAGGCAATGCTCACATCCTTTACCTACCCATGTAATGGCTGTGTACGTCTAGCATCAGACAGATGAAGCCCTGAACTAAAACTATAGCAACTGCTGGATTTACAAGGTAATTTTGAACCTGGAGTGTTAAAATCAAATTTTGTAATAATATGAATGAGTGACATATCCTTGCATTTTGTTACTTGGTATGTTACTTGGTAATGTAAGAAAGTAAAAGGTGAGTGATTTGTACAGCAATGACTTCAACATTCGATAGCAGAGACTTATGTAAATACATGGTCCTTTATCAAGCAATAGGCCTCAGGCATCAAAGATTCACACATTTATACCTCTCAAAAGTAGTGATGATCACCAAATTTCCTCAGTTTGGCCTCATACTTTTGTACTGCAAAATAATTAAAGGAAGAAGTTAGAAAAGTAATGAGACACATTTCAGTTTTAGACTTCACAGCCCTCAGAAAATTATTAAAAGTACTGATGCAAAAAATGTTTTGATTCTATCAATTGTCTAACTTTTTAAGACCAAAATATGTCAAAAGTACAATTAGCAAAACATCACAAATGCAGATATACTAAGCACTAAATTGGCTATGCACCCTAAGCATCAGACACAAATCGTATGTATCCCTGAATCCAAAAGATAGAAAACAAGGATATGGCGCAGTTATCTCTTGCACAGTATGTTTTGTGGGGGGGTTGGGTGGGTTCAGGAAGCCTAGGCTGACAAAAAAGGTAAGTGACTGCATGTGATTAAGAAAGAGAAGCAGGCAGACATTTGGATAAAGTGACAAATGGCCAGTGAGACAGAATAAGCTTTAAGCTTCATGGCTAACCCATGTAACTGTTGTGTGTTTGTATGCATGGGCCCTCCAGGTGAAATTGGTGTGCATGTGTCTGCAGGAACATAGCCAAGCTCTGTGCTAGCTCTGCATCTTGGTATGTCAGGCAGGTGTGAGCCATGCCTGGTAGAGGTGGCAGTTCATTGTTGTTGTACTTGACCATGAGAACTGGATCTGCCAGGAGTTGCACTGGCACATCCATGCCCACAGTCAGATGCACTGTTACTACTTGAACATGACTGACATCTGCTGGATGAGCCCGAGACCACAACCCCATGGTCTGCCACATGTAGGTGTGGGCATCTCAACCACTGATGGAGGAGTGGAAGTAATGCCACTAGGCCAACATCAGATGATATAGTTGACCTACACCCATGTGGGTGCCATCCCCTTCCCAGCAGACATTTCTTCACAGGCACCACCCGTTCCAACATGTCATTCATCCTATCCATTGAATCTGCAACATGGTGGAGGCAGTCATGCATGTCAACTTATCCCACATCTGCAACCCTAAGCATTTCTCTGGAGGACCTATTGGAACATGCCTGTGCCTCCATGACAGCCCTAAACATACATTGAATGGCACAGGAAGCTACACCAGTATCAGATGGAGGGTGGACAGCAGGCCTCCACTGAGCACCCCTAACAACCCGCCTATGTGGCAGCTCACCCACACTTTGACTACAGCCAGAGTCAACAGGCACTGAAGCTGCAGTAAGCACACTGCCCTGATCAAGTATCTCACCCTCCACCTGTCCCATATCTAAGGGCTCACTGGAATGGATTGGCATAGGCCTACCGGGTGTGTCCAATGGAATTAAAGGGAATGACTGAATGTCAACCTCGGTGTCAGATTCAACTTCTGCACCCCCTGACTGTGCCTCTGTTTGGCCACCATTATCATCAGAGTACATTGATACTCTTGACATCAGGTGGTAGGAGCCCCACACTTCCAATGTCAGGATCACCTGTGACAATAAGCAACAAAAACAGGGAAAAAAATTAATACCTAGACTACTATAGCCCAATATATGCTAACAAACTAACAGTGGTGCCACTATTACAGACAGTACAGCAATATGCACAACAGTCCTGACACCCACATCACACAAATGGATAAAAATCAATATTTTTTTGAACTGCTCATCAGCACTGACATAAAAATGTTTGGCTTACCATGTGCAGATGATTGTAGGCTCTCTATGTTGGATGAACCTGGAAAAAGTTAAGCAAAAGGTAAGGACACCATCATCAGAATGAAAAGTAACACAGGGGGTTAAAACTTTTTGCCCTTTATATGTACATTAATGACAAACTTGGATGACATGCCCACCCCAACTCCATGTGTAGTCAAACAGAATGTGTTAACTGTATCAATCTACAGCTATTCCCCCCAGACAAATTTAATGTTAAACAGAACTTAAGTATTGCTGTCAATATTTTACTATACAAGAAGTAGCAAAAACAATAAAAAACACTAATTTGCAGGTCCTTGTGTCCACAGCAAAACTGCAGCAAAGTATCCAAAAACAACAGGAGGACACAAGATAGACTCCAGGTTATAAAGCTTTAATCAGGCACAAGCGCTTTCATATCTGCTTCTTCGGGTGCATAAAATCAAACTGAAACTAGTCATACTTTTAAACACTGCTGAATGTATCACATGACAACAATACATCACATGTCTATATACACTCCATTACTATAGCATATTAAAGGTATATGGTAACCACAAAATAAATATTCAAGGAAAATCATAAAAATATAATCATAAAACATTTCTTATATAATTTGTGCACTATAAAAACATTGTTAAAATGCATATTCTTAAAAACAACTACTTTACCTACATAGAGGTCTGGCCTTTAACTTTGGACTCAGTGGTATTTGTTCATTGAGACCATGTCCAATGTCAGCTCTGAATAAAACTATCCATCTAGCTTCTAGTTCCTCTGTTTTATTACATATGTCCCTCCCCCTTTTACTCACAAAACTCCTAGCAATGGCCATAAACTTAAATTTATGTTGGTTGTTAGTGTTCACAACATGTTTGGCCAGGGAATTACTTCTGCTTTGTTTGCCTATGTGATAAATGTGTTCTCTAATCCTCTCCTTGCGTGTGCGGTCTGTTTTCCCAGTATAACATTTCTTACATATTACACAGTGAGTGAGATACACTATGTGCTGTATATCACATGTAGCTTGTACTTTAAACTTATATAGCTGGTCCTGAACTGGATGTAAAAATTCATTGCTTATATCTATATACCCACAGTATGAACATTTGCCACAAGGCTTAGTTCCCATACCACCCATAGGTGTTTTCTCTTCTCTGGGTGCACATAAGCGTCTCTTCAAAGACGTTTGATTTCTGAACAAAAATTTAGGTTCATTCTCTATTCATTTTGTGACCGCCTTGTCAGGGGTCAATATCCCCCAGTGTTTACGTATAATGTTCATATAAGATCCAACATCACTAGAGAAGCTTAATGGCACCTTTAACTTAGGCTTATCACCACTGGTCTCTTTTTCCTTAGACCACCTATCCGAATAATAAGGTCTAGCCTTAGTATGTTGCAAACTTACTACTTCTTGTATTTGCTTCTGTACATCTCTCTCCCCATAACCTCTGGCCAGTAAATCCTTCCTCGTACTGTTCAATTGTTGATGGAAATCTGCATCCCTAATGTTCAACCTAGATGCTCTAAAAACCTGATTCCTAATGACATTATCAAACACATAGGTAGGGCACATACTTCCTCTGCTTAAAAGATGGTTAATATAAAATTATTATCTGTACAACTATGTATATATATGCTCCAAAGATGGTTAACATAACATTAGTTTCTGTACAAGCATGTATATATGCTCCCTTTTTCAATATTTACTTGAACATCCAAAAAGTTTATTCTCTCATATGAGACAACAGATGTAAACCTTAGAAAAGTGGTGGTTGCAATCAAGTACATAAGAAATCCCAAGAACTCCTCTTCTGTATCTGCCCATAAAATAAAAAGGTCATCTACAAATCTACGAAACAAAAAAACTTTGTTCTGATATGGGTCACTCAATAAAAACTCATGTTCCCATACAACCATGACATCATTGGCGTAGCTATTGGCACAGGACATGCCCATAGCTACACCATTACGCTGCCAGTATAAGTCATCACCAAACAGAAAAACATTATTTTCTAAGACAATGCTCAGTAAATTCATCACAAGTATAATTTTACTTTCAGAGAAATCAGAATACATTTCCATAAACTTGGTTTCCAACCCAATCACATTGGGTATAACAGTAAAAAGAGAGACCACATCAAGTGTTACCATGAGAACATCTTCAATAGAGTTGTAATTATTAAAAGTGTATAAATCTCTCAAAAACTGTTCTGTGCCTCTTAACCCATGCTCTCTACTATTTAAAAGTGGTCTCAAACATTTTTCAATGAAAATGGATGCCGGTTCAGTACACCAGTTTCTACCGGACACTATAGGCCTCATGGGTGGGTCAGTAGTGCTCTTGTGTAGTTTAGGCAAACCTTGGATAATGGGTGTAGTAGGTGAGGTAGCCATAAAATAATATAACAAACTATTATCTATCATGCCATTCAAAAACATATCTTTTAATTGCTTATGCACGTTTTCTGTGAACAGCTTAACCCTAACAGGGGGCAATTTCTCATAAAAAATACTTTCCTTCAGCATGTGAAACATGGTGGAATCATATTTATTTTTATCCATAATGACTATAGGCCCTGCCTTATCGGCAGGCCTGATTACTATTGCGTCATTCTTCTGTAAAGCCAGTAAAGCTTCATGCTCTGTTTTTGTTAGATTATAAGACTTTTGCCCCTTGTAATATTTATGCCTATTAAAATTATTCAATTTATGTACATCCTCTATGCACATTTTTTTCAAAAGCATTAACTAATGGGTTAACTGCAGTATAAATGTGCTAGGTTTTTTACAAACATGACTACCTTGCATTTGTGTAGTCTCTGTGCTATTAAACTGCATTTTTAACATCAAATTACATGTAAACATCTTTATATCAAATATAACATCTGCAAAGTCAGACCTATCAGTGGGTATGAAAGACAAGCCTTTTTGTAACAAATTAAACTCATCTTGAGACAGAACATGACTGGATAAATTCCATATCAAGTCTTTCTTTGGTTGAAAAAAGTTTTTTATGTTGTATGGGCTCTCGTTCAACCCATTGTGCTTCCTCTTGTTCCTGCTCCTGCTGTGACCTCTGCTCTGTTGTTTCAAGGCAGGCAGCTTTTGTTCTCTTACAGGTAGCGGGAAATTCAAAGGCTGCATGCCTCTGTTCTCTAAAAATCTCTGTTGGCAGAATGGACCATGCCTTGCTTTTCAGTAGAATCAAATTCTGTTGTTCCTTCAGCTGCATTATGAACTTGTGCTACAACTTGCACTGTCTTTCTCCTATCCCCTGGTTCCTTCACTGCAGCATCTTGTGTGTGTGCAACATCAAACACCAATGCCTCGCTCACTCGAGAAATGACATTCTGATTAGCTGCTAAAGGCAAAGAGACAGAATTAAACAAGACACCATTCTCCCTGTATTGCTCACAGTCTCTTGTGTTCTCAGCCAAGTGAAAACATGGCCAAGATGAAAATCAGTCCTGTCTCTCCCCAATTTGGTTAGTTTTGTTTTCAAAAGTTTCTTTCATAAGCAGCTAGTGAATCAAACACCTCAGGCATGTGTCTGTCCACCGTGGCAGCACCAAATTAATTCAGTAGTTCATTATATAAGGTGCTAATGGTACAGCTTATGGTTTTCACCTCATTATCGGCAGCATGAATATGCAGTCTCAAATAGCCTAAACTAGTATTTATATTGAGTTGCTGCCGTTCACTTTGAAACATGGAATCATTTGGTAAATATGAAGGCATTTTCAGTACGCATAGCCCATGTTGTATAATGCCTTTTTTAACACAAATTTCAAGATGAAAACATTGATACTGATTACGCTTCAGTTTGAATAATTCCTTTTCTAAGTTCAGTAAATGACTCTTGAACAGAATAACATCCACAATATGGTCTTCACCTCTTACATCCTCAGGAACAGCAGATAACAATGGATTAGTTTTCTTAATAAAATTGTTCACAAATGTATCTACCTTAGTTTTCAAAGCAGTGTGCTCTGAAGGAGGGATGTGGTCCAGTTCAATTATCTCATCATTATCAGCCATCTCCATGCAACTCCAAGTGATACAAATAAAATAATAAAACCCAACAAGAACAATAAAAAACACTTGAATGCAGGTCCTTGTGTCCACAGCAAAACTATAGCAAAGTATCTAAAAACAACAGGAGGACACAAGATAGGCTCCAGGTTATAAATCTTTAATCAGGCACAAGTGCTTTCACATCTGCTTCTTCAGGTGCATAAAAACAAACGGAAACTAGTCATACTTTTAAACATTGCTGAATGCATCACATGACAACAATACATCACGTCTATATATACTCCATTACTATAACATATTAAAGCTATGTGGTAACCACAAAATAACTAAATATTCAAAGAAAATCAGAAAAACATAATCATAAAATATTTCTTATATAATTTGTGCACTATAAAAACATTGGGGGGACATATGTAATAAAACAGAGGAACTGGAAGCTAGATGGATAGTTTTATTCAGAGCTGACATGGGACATGGTCTCAATGAACAAATACCACTAAGAGCAAAGTTAAAGGCCAGACCTCTACGTAGGTAAAGTAGTTGTTTTTAAGAATATGCATTTTAACAAAGTTTTATAATGCACAAATTATATAAGAAATATTTTATGATTATATTTTTATGATTTTCTTTGAATATTTAGTTATTTTGTGGTTACCATATAGCTTTAATATGTTATAGTAATGGAGTTATATAGACATGTGATGTATTGTTATCATGTGATGCATTCAGTAATGTTTAAAAGTATGACTAGTTTCAGTTTGTTTTTATGCACCTGAAGAAGCAGATGTGAAAGTGCTTGTGCCTGATTAAAGCTTTATAACATGGAGCCTATCTTGTGTCCTCCTGTTGTTTTTGGATACTATACAAGAAGTATTTAACAATTGAGATAGGTAAGCCTACCTGGATACTCCTCCTGGGACATACCTGTCCTCCCTGAAACAGCAGCACCAATGTCAATGACATGCTGTTGTGCTACTTTCCACTGAGCTGTCTGGATCCCTGACAGTGGACATAAACTCTTCATTTGGTGCCAGTTTTGGGTCTGTAGTAGCCCCCCCAGGTAGCCATCCATTCATGGGCCACTTCAGGTGTTCTTCTTGGCTGATGAATTCATGTTAGTGGCCCTATGATGCACCTGATAATATGTCCTGGTTTGGCCACCTACTGTGTTCACATCAGCAACTATCTGCTGCCAAATCTGTATTCTGTCAGACATCCCCACATTCCCTCTTAAGAAGGCACCATGTCACACAAATGCTTCCACAATGACATCATTCTCAGGGTCAATAAAGGGGATTTGAGGGGATTGAAATGCCTGGATGCCATAGTCCTAGGTGACAAAAAACACAAAAGAAGGATAATACACATAAGTATTATATAAAAGCCCTGCTTTGATATAACACATAAAAGGCAGTGTTTCACTATTACCCACTGGAGAAACATAAAACAGTCAAGATATTCAAATATAAAAAATGAATTGTATGATTGTAACATATTGCAATCACACACAAAGCAAGGTTGTATCCAAAACAAGGAGAATAACAATAGCAAAATCTTGTTTGTGCCAAAACAGAAATGAAACGTTACTCCCCCACCCCCAAAACAACAGGCATATGACATGTTTTGCTAACAAACTATAAGTGAAATGCTAAAAGAGCTATCAAATAAACTGTCCCTGAAACGTGCACATATTTACCACAGAACATCACATTTTAAGCAATTGCCAGTCATGTCTACCTGTGGCCAGCACTCCTTTAGAGGTCTGTATGGTTCATCCTAGAAGGCTAACACCCCTTCATCATTGACAATATAATAAATGGACATTTCATGGAAATAACAATAGAAGAGTGTCCAGAGAAAAACAGTTGTGACATTAGCGCTTGTGATGACAGTTAATAAGGCTCTGTATCTGAGAAAGTAAAATGCCCTGACAAACATGCCTATGTCATCAGTACACCTCTAAGAAATGTATACAGACAAAAGTAGCATTTGCTAATGCATATATATATTAACAGATTATTCTTACTGACATTTCAACATATGCAGTATATAGCTGAAAGATGCAAGCATATCTTATCAAGATCAGTAGTCTTCTGTGCAGATAAATCACAAAGTAATGCATTCTTCTGTGTTATTCACATAAACAAGTCTCCTCACCTTCAGGTTCCCTAGCTGAATGATTCCATTTTTGTAGTGTAGATTCAGGGCTGTGAGCATGGTGAAGATGCAAATGAGGTGTGAACTCATTAGAATTGCTGAATTCCATATACTTGGCTCCATGTAGCACAAGTAAACATAGCACAGGCACTATCTCAGTGTTTGTTGCTAATGGATTGCAGCTGTGAATTTTTACTGGTTGAGAGAAGGAAACTACAACAGCAATTCATACTCCCCTATCTCCAGTGGATGTGTCAGCCAGGTTAGACTTACAAAGTACAGAAGTAATTGCACCAAGATTTTAAATGTAAGTAAGCATCACACATTTCAGTTTCCGCTCAGTAACATCCAACCTCCCCTACATTTCCTTTGCAACTGTATATTATTGCCATTTAATATTTTCACACATCTTTAAGGATAATGATACAGAATGCCTTACAGACTGCACATCTCAGATTACTGGTTAGATAAGACAAGAATGGGCAACAAACACAGAGAGATAAGACAGAGCTGCAAATATGCAAGCAAAAGTCAGAAATGATTGTGTGATCATTCAGTGCATTTCTGAAATGAATGCATGTACAAACAACTGTCACATGTTTTGGTAGTACTGTGGATCATGTTGCAATTGGTTGTATGCACAATGATTTTAGTTCTCTGCTGCAAAGCTGTTTGTGTGACAAAGAGGGATAAGACAACTCCATTGTGTTTTGAAGGTCAGTTGGAGTGAGATTTTAAATCCAGACCTGTGTAAAAATATTTTATGTGTACCAACATAAATGTTGTAGTGTTGTTTATTTAATATATTTATTTTCTTCATTTCACCTAATTTGCATTTTTTGTGTTTTTCTTTTTTTAATGCCAGTGTTTGTGTGGTGCAAGGCTTAGCGCAAACAAGGTAACTGAAAAAACACGTTCATTAGGTTTAGCTGTGCTTATTTCATTTACATGATGCTTAGCAGAGTGCAAACATGGACTAATAGCCTACACAGTAAGCAGACAGAACTCCTGCAAGCAGGGTGTAGAAAGTGTAAATGTCAAAAAGGATACATTGTTGCAGTTTATGCTTTCCATCATGCAACGTCATTGTACGGTGGTTAACACACATAACTTAAAAATGAACAGGGAATTATGCAACTGTTATTTAACTATTCATGTGGCAACAGGTGTAAGTGTAGGAATATAATACAGATGATTCTGGGTTCTAATGTAGAAAATGCAACATATATTTACTGTTGTGACAGTCCAGTTTATAGTAATGAACAGAAAAATATACAAGTGGTATTTCAACATTCTTGTGGAAACAGGTGTAAGTGTAGGACTGACATATACATGGTCTTGGGTTCTAATACAGGCAATTCCAGACATTTTTACTGTCATTTCATTTCACATTATATTCAGTCTCACTTATAACACTTTAGACATAATCATAAATAATGGAGGAGATATGAATTATATGTATGAGGGATAATACACTCTTACTGTGTTTTGAAGGTTCAGATACATGACTGAGGGTATACTGTCTACTACATTTGTGTAAGTATAATTCCATTATCTGGACTTGGATGGCCTTTATACTTAAAAAAGGCACATACACAAATGAGTCTATATACAAGGATCTTGTCAGGTCACGCACATACATAGTTAACACCTCAAACTGTCATCTGTAGTTATGAAGGATTCATGACTATGTCTGAGAAGCACTTTTTATGTGGCAAAGATGGAACTCACTGCTGTGGAGGAAAATGTTTTGTCTCTTATGCATAATCTTGAATCCAAAACTGTAAAAAATAATTTTATCAGTGTATAAAGCCAAACTAAAAGTGTGCCAGGTCAGAAAATGTATGCCTCCAGTGCATGCCTGCAAAGTTAAATCACCTAACAGTTACAGTAGCAGATACCCCTCAAACTAATGTCAAGTGTCAGAGTAACCTTCCAATTTAAAAAAAAAAAATACTCTCCCCCCTGCTTGGCACTGTTGCGCTTCAATTAACATTGTGCAAATGTGGTTGCCATTGTTGCTCAGGCTTGTGCACTACCAGTAAAAACAATAACAGGAATTTGTGGGAAACCATTATTTGCCATTGCTCTCTATTTTGAGATTAGACAAGTCTGGCATTAGATTAGTAGGTGCCCAATTTAAGGAGCAGAAGTGGGATGTTCAGGAGTACAGAATATTTATTGGACTCCTGGTAAAGCTCCACAGCCAACGGCTTCTGCAGAGGGACTATTCTGGCTCCCAGTACAAGTCTGAGGCTTGAAATAGTCTGGCTAAGGCTGTATCCAGTACAACTCACATCCCATGCATTGGAGAACAGTGTAGGCACCACTTCAACAACCTAAAAATGTGCAAGAGGGATGCAGTCAACCAGTGGTTGGATAAGTTTCAAACTAGCAACATTCCACAGTTGTATAAGTATACTAATAAAGAGAATGTATAATACATAGAAAGCTAACTATAGTCAAGACTGGTATGCATAATACTCTTCTTTTCTTATCTTTTCTTTTCTTTTCTTTTCTTTTCTCTTCTCTTCTTTTCTTTTCACAGCTAATCCTGAAATTGAGTAGAATCGTCCGGCTCTTGCTGATTATTTGGAGAAACCGAGGGAAGCAAGTGGTATGTATGCAGCACAAGGGAAGTACTACTGTGTTTCCTATACTATAGTAACAAATTGAGCATGCATATCCTAACTATAAAACAAGTATGCATGCATAAGTCTGTATCACAAACCAGCTTTAGAAGTCAAGTGTAAGACTGTAGTCAGAGGTTGTGGGTTCAAATACCACAAGTAGCAACTATACAATACTACATTTTTTAATAATATTACATAAATTAAATTCTATTTAAGTGGCATAAATGCCCTGCTGTTAACTGTAATCTGTATAATTGAACCAAGCAACATATGCAAATTGCAAGGGATACTTTGAGCAATCTGTAATTATAGTTTGTAGTTGTTAGGACGTATGCTTACATATAATAGTTCAGATAAAATGGTTGATAATTGTGATAATGCATTGTATGTCACATATGATGGTTCTAATTTTATCTCTTTCTTTTGTCTCATCCCAACCATTATCTCTCTTTTTTATTTTCCATTATGTGTCATCAAAATGTCACCATGTCATCCATCTGTAACAAATCACTAAATGCTTTACAGCACAGTGAGGTAGGCCATCCCCGGTGGGTCAGCCTGTCCCTTCTCCACCGGCTCCAGCACCAACGCCCAGCACAACTGGGCCCCAATCTGGCAGTACTGCATCTGCTTCTCCTGCACTATCTGCACCCTCAGGTAGCACTATCCTGTCAGCTGTTGCTGTGGTACCCTCCGGGATTATGGTGAAGGTGGGGATTTCATCACCACCAGGAGATGACAGGGTTGGTGTATAGGGTTGTGTACAGCACCATTGGTGTATACTTCCACCAGATGAATAGGTTGCTCTCCATCATGTCCATAGTAGAAGACACCAAGCATTCCAGCAGCCAGTGGAGTAAGTGGGCAGTCTGTACTTAGCTTGAAGAAGCTTGAGGGTGAAAATGTTTTTACTTGCATTTCATTAAAGTGTTCTTGGTCTAGACTAGCAGTTTGTGTGTTCCAGTGGTTATTTGTTCTACTATTAGGACAGTGATGGCACTCCTGTGGGTGAGGACTAGATTCTCACTGTCTCTATGTTTGACAGGCATGAGCTTGCATTGTCCCCTCCCTCACCCCAATCATGGTGCCCCCAAACTTAGTAGTCACCCATCTTTGTGGAGGTGACAGTCCAAATTAATTTAATATTCTGTACATATTTTTAGTTTACACTGTTAAAAAATTGATAGCTATGATTCTTTCCTACCTCCCTCCTGAACATTTGTAGATTGCTTTCCATTTGCTCATTCCCCTGCTTGCCCCCCATTTCATCACCTTTCTATCTACCCCATTTTAACACCTATAATCTGGTCAAAAAAATAGAATTACACACAACACACATAAGTACCAAAAAATGCAATGGAGACCATCACTTTTTGGCCTCTGTGGCTGAGCAGAGTTTGACATCATGTACCAATGCCAACCGATGGTGAACGGCTCTTTCCTGGTGTGCTTACCTCCATGAAATGCTGCTTAAACATGATGCACTATGTCAACACACAATAAGACATGGTGAAGATAGTGTAAAGTATTATTTCATTGCATTATCACTACTTATTTATTTAAAAGTATTATATACACCTGGAGTCAATCCCTATATCCTCTGGGGTCAAAAAGAAATGTGGCAATGCATTTACACCTGCTACCACAGATTCATCTAAGCAGCAGGTGTGTTTTATACATAAAATACTAGCACTCATAATTTTAGCAATGTGCCTCACATTTATGCATTGCTTAACTATGCACAAACAGGGAAAGCAGCAGAAATGTGTATCTTGCATGCGCAAACACTTTATCAACCATCATTGAACTATGGCTGACCAAGTTTGCAGATGACTGCAAGTTGGGAGCTGTCATAATTTCCCCTAGTGACATGGACATCCTCCAAGAGGGTCTCACCCAAACAAATGACTGATGCCAGAAACATGGCCTCAAGCTGAATACAAAAAAAAAATGCATCATCATCCCCTTTGGGGAGAGAAATGTCCCCCCAAATTATCACATTAATAACAACGTTCTAAGCATGCAGTCAGTCATGGGGGATTTGGGCACCCAGATTGATAGCAGCCTGACCTTTGACCACTATGTTGCTTCCATTGTATGGAAAGCTTTCTACATGGCCCACCTCATAAGTAAGGGCATCTCATCCAGGGACAAGGAGGTAATAACATCCCTGTATTCTTCCCTTATAAGGCCCATTACTGAGTACAATGCCCCGAGATTGGACACTAAAGAGGGAGAAAAGGACCTGTACAGATTGGCTAGACATAGGGACAGAGCTGGGAAAGATGTGCAGCAGGTAAGGGTGATAAAGGATAGTGAGGGAAACGTACTCACAAGTGAGGAGAGTGTGTTGAGTAGATGGAAAGAGTACTTTGAAGGGCTGATGAATGAAGAGAATGAGAGAGAGAGAAGGTTGGATGATGTGGGGATAGTGAATCAGGAAGTGAAACAGATTAGCAAGGAGGAAGTAAGGACAACTATGAAGAGGATGAAGAATGGAAAGGCTGTTGGCCCAGATGACATACTAGTGGAAGCATGGAGGTGCTTAGGAGAAATGGCAGTGGGATTTTTAACCAGATTGTTTAATGAAATTTTGGAAAGTCAGAGAATGCCTGAGGAGTGGAGAAAAAGTGTTTTGGTACCTATCTTTAAGAATAAGGGTGATGTGCAGAGCTGCAGTAACTACAGAGGGATAAAACTGATGAGTCACAGCTTGAAGTTGTGGGAAAGAGTAGTGGAAGCTAGGTTAAGAAGGGAGGTGATGATTAGTGATCAGCAGTATGGTTTCATGCCAGGAAAGAGCACTACAGATGCAATGTTTGCTCTGAGAATGTTGTTGGAGAAATACAGAGAAGGTCAGAAGGAGTTGCATTGTGTCTTTGTGGACTTAGAGAAAGCATATGACAGGGTACCTAGAGAAGAGTTGTGGTATTGTATGATGAAGTCGGGAGTGACGGAGAAGCATGTAAGAGTGGTACAGGATAGGTACAAGGGTAGTGTGACATTGGTGAGGACTGCGGTGGGAGTGACAGATACGTTTAAGGTGGAGGTGGGATTACATCAAGGATCAGCTCTGAGCCCTTTCTTATTTTCAGTGGTGATGGACAGGTTGACAGATGAGATCAGACAGGAGGCCCCGTGGACTATGATGTTTGCAGATGACATTGTGATATGTGGTAAGAGTAGGGACCAGGTTGAGAAGACCCTGGAGAGGTGGAGATATGCTTTAGAGAGAAGAGGAATGAAGGTCAGCAGGGCTAAAACAGAATATATGTGTGTAAATGAGAGGGAGGGTAGAGGAATGGTGAGGATGCAGGGAGCAGAGTTGGTAAAGGTGGGTGAGTTTAAGTACTTAGGATCAACAGTTCAGAGTAATGGTGAGTGTGGAAGAGAGGTGAAGAAGAGAGTACAGGCAGGGTGGAATGGGTGGAGAAGGGTGTCAGGAGTGATTTGTGATAGACAGGTACGAGTAAGAGTGAAAGGGAAGGTCTAGAAGAGGGTAGTGAGACTAGATATGTTATATGGGTTGGAGACGGTGGCATTGACAAATAGGCAGGAGTCAGAGCTGGATGTGGCAGAGTTAAAGATGTTAAGATTTGCACTAGGTGTGACTAGGATGGACAGGATTAGGAATCAGTATATTAGAGGGTCAGCTCAAGTTGGACAGTTTGGAGACAAAGCAAGAGATGTGAGATTGCATTGGTTTGGACATGTGCTGAGGAGGGATGCTGAGTATATTGGGAAAAGGATGCTAAGGATGGAGCAGCCAGGTAAGAGGAAAAGAGGAAGGCCTATGATAAGGTTTATGGATGTGGTGAGAGAGGACATGCAGGCGGTTGGTGTGAAAGAGCATGATGCAGAGGACAGGAAGAAATGGAAGCAGATGATCTGCTGTTGCGAACCCTAACGGGAACAGCTGAAAGAAGATGATGATGATGATTAAGTACAATGCCCCATTTGGCATGTACCTCACAAAACATATGCAGCAGCTGGAGAGACCACAGAGGTTCCTCACCAGGAGAATCCAGGACCTAAAAAATCTACCATACACAGATAGGCTAAAAGCCCTATCCCTCTGCTCTGTTTCATACAGACTCCTCAGAGGCGACCTCTGTCTGGCATACAAGGCAATCCTGGACCCCACCTTGATGGGACTGCTGCATATTTGCAAGTCAAGCTCCACTCTAGTAACCCACACACACGGCCTCAGCCTGGTCTGTGACATTAATATGACTTGCTGGTGGGACAGATTTGTGCCCCAGAGACCCCCCCATCTATGGAATAGACTGTCTCTCTCCACGTCAAGCAGAATACCTCTTTACCCCTTTTTAAGCACAATCTGGATAACTGGATGGGAAATAGAAAATACATCCCTGGGATTCCACCCGTGTCCCTACTGGACAGGGGCATCAGGTGCTGATTTGTCTATGCATGGGCTAAACTCTTGGTTAGGCTTATAAGGGCCTCAGGGCCAATAGCCTAGTAACTTCCTATGATCCTATGATCCTAAGAAATCCGCTGCTCACCGTTGTGCTATGCAAAGTAAATAATAGCATGTATTACTTTTGTTTACTGTCTATTTCGTCTTCATGCCATGAAACTACATGTGAAAACATAAAAAAATGAAGGATGTATCTAAGGAAAATGTCACATATTTACAATTCAGCCATGTGTGACCTCCCCCATGCACAGCAATTCTGGCCTCTCAGTACATCTTTATAAATATATCAACTAAACTACATAAATTAATAACAAATATAGTGTTATATACCATGCACATCTTTATAATGACTATACACACTCAGATTGTCAAATACTTGTACTAATGTGGACACCTGTTTGCATATAGTTTGTAAAACTGTCTCTTAAAGTATACCTGCACATTGGAACAAAACCACCACATACTACACATTGCATACTCATCAATCTGGTGACATGCAAAACTTGAAATATCTTGACAGCTGAACATGCCTACACATCGATTTTATGCAGGCCTCCCAACATCTTCTCTCCAACATCCAGTGCTGATGTCATTCAACATAAGTTGTCCTGCAGCCTTGTAAAACTCAGACTTGTGCTCTGGTGCTTGAATAAAGTATTGAGTTCTCTAATCTGTGTACTTATGTAGGGGTTCTGTTCTCACTACTGTCAACTGAGAAGTGTGGTGTGTGTGTGTGTGTCTATCTAGCCAGAGGAGCATAACTGTGTATTCGACAGCTACCACTCCAATCCTATGGAATGACAATATTTTGACACTTGTACATGCCTACGCATCCATTTCATGCAGGCTTTCCAACATCTTCTATCCAACATGCAGTGCTGATGTCATCCACCATAATTTTGTCGTGCAGCCTTGTAAAATTCAGACTTGTGCCATGGAGCTTGCTTAAAGGACTGAGTTCAATAGTATATGTATTTAGATAGGCAGGGGATCTGTTCTCACTGCAGACAACTGGGAGATGTGTATGTTTGTGTTTGTGCACTTGCTTGACATTAGATAGAGCATTTTCCACCAGCATGTGGGACACAGCTATTTGCATTTTCTCCTCACCAGACACTGCTTATGCCATCACCTATAAACTGTTGTCTGACACTGTCCAAGTCAGACTTGAGCTGTGGTGCTTGCCTTAAATACGTAGTTCTCTAGTTGTTGTACTTAGGCAGGGATATAGTATACATTTTCACTGTGAAGTCCATACTGTACTATGTTGATATGTGATTAGTGCTCCTGCTACAACTGTCTTCTATTAACATGCCCTCATCTGCAGTACATTAGGATGTTTCACCTGTCCTCTTTCCCTGTGTTCATTCCTACTATTTATCTGCGTGTCCCTATGCAATACACATGCTTCCCCTGACCATTTATTTTGAATGGCAGTCCATGTACGCTTACAGATCATTTACACAACTTTTGGACATATTGCCTGGAATGGGATTTCCCAATACTCTGCACTGTATACACTGTCCTGTATTATGTTTGGACCATACACATTACTATATAATAAACCCTGGTAATCATTGTGACATTCTACACAATCCCACTAACCTAGTCTGCTCTGCTGTAAACAGGTTTGCTATTCATGTTGTTTTACATGATTTCCTGGCCATGAAATTGCACTTGTTTATGTCTAAATGCAGTGTGTAGCATGAATAGATACGTATCACTGCTGCTCACCTTGCAAACATGTAATCTCCATGTAGGCTTCATGTGAAGCCTACAGGGAGTTTATTGAATTCCATAGAGGGGCAATGCCAGGAAATAATTGCACAAAAATAGAACCCAATCTAACCCAGATACACATGGCTGCCTCAGAAAACACTCCAAGGCACAAGTTTGTTATAATAAAAAAACTTATTTTCCACAAACCAGACCACACATACAAAAAAAAACAAAAGATTTTGACAAAATTTAAACAATCTCCTAAACACAGGCACAGAACACATCCCAAATCTTTTCTCATCTGAAACCAGCAATGTCACTGCAGAAAAGACAGTTCAAGAAACACTTCATATCCTGTACTCTACTCAAATCTACCAACATTACCCTATCCCCACCCCACCTAACCACCCAGGCCACACACCCCAATACAAACTAAAATCCTCCCAGTCAAATTATTAAAACTGCATTAAAAATCAGAAATCCACAACATTAGCTCCTGATAACCTGCCATCTGAATACCTCAGCATAGCTGCTGATAGCATTTACTACCATATGTCTATCCTAATTAATAGATCCATTGTATAAAACTACATCCCAGCTCTATGGAAAGCTTCTTTTATAATCCCATTTCACAAAGGGGGCAGATCCACCAAACTGTCAAACTATCACTCCATAGCAATCCTTCCTCCTCATACAAGTACTTAAAAAAAAATATATATATATATATTTTTGGTCCCACCACAGCACCAAAACTGCACTACTACATTTCCTGTTTAGTGTTAATCAAAGTAAAAAATCCAATTATTTTGTCTCCACCCTTTTCCTTGACATGTAAAATGCCTTCAACACAGCCTGATATTAACTACTCTTCCAAAGCCAATCTTTTTGGCCCCACAAATCATTCAGTTAGCTGGTTCACCAGCTATCTAAACAATCCCCAAGACAAGACGTCCACTCCACCCTTCTTCTGATTACAACAGGAATCCCCTAAGGCTCCATATGTGGGCCAATACTTTTGAATATCTTCATTAATGTCATGCACAAGGAATCAAAACTCAGCACCATAACACAATGTGCTGATGATGCAACACCAGTTTGATCAGCCTCTAATCTTCCCAACTTAGAAACCATCACACAGGAAGCTTTCACCTGTATAGAAAACTGACTAAATAAATCCCAGTTGCTCTTAACCCCTAAAGAAACTAAATTAATCCATTCCTTCCCAAAAACATAAATCAAAACAGCAACACAAAAAAGTGGAAACATCATCAACAAAGACATACGTCTGAAGCGTTTCTTCCCAGGTTTCCACGGAAAATTGGCTTTGTTACAAGTCGGACTTTCCCAGAAACAAATGTTAAACAAATAAAACACAAAATTATCACTGATAATAAGCAAAAATTTGTTCTACACATTGGCGCTGTAGTCAAAAAGCACTCTCTACAGAGCAAAACACATACTAAATGGTCACAGTTTATAATAGCTGCTACCTTCCTTCTCCTTCCTACCCTTCTATATGCCTCAGCAATATTCTGAAAATCTCAACTCTTCACCAAACACAAACTGGAAAGCACCTACAACAAAATTAGTAAATTTACCTGTAGCGTTCCAAACTACTTCCACCACCGCACAAAGCTCAGCACCCTCAAATGGCATGAACTCCCTCAATACAATGTATTCTCCCAGCTACTCACAGCACACACAATACTTCACCACCCTCATAAGACACCCTTACTGGCAAATTTCATACAATGGCATGTACCAAATAGAACCCTGAGATCACTGAAACTTAAACTAACTGTTGGATGTTAAAGACAAACCACCATTCTTTTGTATGATTAAATGAAGCAAAAGTCTTTGGAAAAATGACAGCAATATTTAGAAAATGTAATTACCAGTGTACTACTAAAAAGCAACTATAGTTAGGATAGGTAAGTATATAATACTTTAATTAAGTGAAGTAATAATAGTAAGGGAATGAAATAATAGTAGAAAGAGAATGAAATGTTCTATTAGAAATTAAAATGTAGACAGGGCCCTAGGTGCCTGGGTTGACAGTTGCTTTTGCAGTCAGAAAATCCTTCTGCTTATCACATTCAATAGCCAAGGGTACACAGTCCAAATCTAAAGATGTTAATGTTCCCTTATATTCATCACCGATTAGTCCAGTTATAGATTATAGTGTCATGTTTTGGATGTACCTCACTTGACATATTATGCAATTAGAAACATCACACAAGTTCCTAAGTAAGAAGATTGCCGGCTTAAACACTCTTAGCTACCAAAAGAGGCTAAAAGCTCTATCCCTGTACAGAGTATCTTATAGATTTTTGAGAAGTAATCTGTGCCTTGCCTACAGTACCGTTAGAGACCTTGTTGTCCTTTATCTCCTATATCTCTGCAAATCTAATAGCACAGCAACACCTGGACCTGGGAACTAAATTTTCACCAGCAGATAAACAGGGCATGTTGGAGCAATAGATTAATTCCACAGTTCCACTCCCTTCTCTGGATTAAGCTGTCTCCTGAAGGTTATCCAGTGTGCAGGTTAAGATATACAGCAGCTGTGAGAAATTAAAAAAAAAATCCAACTGTGGAGAAGGTGCAGCTGGTTGCAACTACATAGTTCTGTCATATTTGCCACTTGAGAGACTCTTATTTGCAAGACTATTTCGATGTTTTCATTAGACAGAATCTGGACAACTGGTTGGATAACTTCAAATGTACAACAGGACTAATTGTGAAAGAGGGTACAAATTGAGGGTGGGTATTGGTAAGACACTGATGGTCTCAAGACTAAATGACCTTGAAACTCCTATGAATTCTATGAAATAATTGATAGAATGTCTAATAAATGCAGTCATTAAGCATCACTGAGGCAAAATTACATATGAGAGAGAGAGAGAAAAATCTTCCAATGTTCTTTGAAATTAAGACAGAGAAAAGGGTACTAGACAATTAGGTGTGTGTGTGTGTGTGTGTGTGTGTGTGTGTGTGTGTGTGTGTGTGTTTGAAATGCACATCCATTTATATGGAAAAGTGCAAGTAATATCTGTATTTACAGCTGTAGACAAAGAGAAAAGACTGATACTACAGTCAGTGTAAAATAAAATATTGGTGGGAGACCATAATAATCAGAAATGCATGACTTTGCTGGGTTTTTTTGTTTGTTTGTTTTGTTTTATTTCAAGGTGGGTAATTACATGGATGCAAGCTTAAGACAGGCTTTTGAAAAGTAAATGCAAGTTACTCCTTGAGTTAAACCTCAGAAGTTTAGAATCTTTTGGGTTAGAATCCTGATACTTGGCCATGCTGGAGTTGGTTGTTAATGAAAAAAAGTAATTCACAAATAGAAAATGCATTGTAGCTGTAAATACTCATGCTAGTAAGTATAACTGCGGTGAGACTGTCCAGAAAGTCATATTTCAATTAGAATTTTGTGTTTAAGATTGCTGCTTCAACAACAGAGGAAGAAGAGAGTTCCAGAAAAATAGGAAACATTTTGTAATGTAAATTTGAAAGAAACATAGCATATTGCAAAATAAGGTGGTCAAAATCTGAAGTGCTCTGAGAGTTCTGCAGCTCATACATAACAACACATTCATCAAGTCATAAGAACTACGCTTTGGAGAACACTTCCTCATAAATAATATCTTTAAGAGGAAGAAGATGCCACTATAAATAGCTGAGAGAGGAGGGTGGATGGCTTTACTGTTACATTTTTTTATACCCTTTTTATTCTTTTTTTAAATAACACGAGCATTACGTAACAGATATATATCTTTCAGTGAGTTAGCACAATGAGCAGAAAGTGTTCAGATATTTAGACTGATACCATGCAGAAGTTATTTTCTTATATCAGGCATACAGAGTCAAGCTACAGTCCATATTATTTATTAGGTAACCTCACTGTCTTGATATCTGTGGTGATTTTATTTGTTCCCATGTTTGCTTGTCCTCATATCAGCTTGAGTGACCCCACATCTCCCCTTTAAGTTGCTTCTTCCTTCTGTCCTTTACTCCGTTCTTGTATACAGTGGCACTTCCCTCTCAATTCTTCGTGTGTTTCACAGTCATCCTGTCCTTCTAAAGAGGGCACTGTACTCGGTAACCAGTCTAATCAGTGCATAATATGAGGAGACAATAACATCTTTAGGTCTAGATGATATACCCTTGGCTATTAAGTTGCTATGTGGAAAGATTTTCTGATTACAGTTGGCACATAATATCCAAAGCAAAAGGATGTGTCAAGCCACATACCCAGGTCCTTGTCTACATTTCCATTTAGTAGTCAAAGTAAGGACCGAAAAAAAAAAAAACAACTGGCAATATTGATGGTTAATGACTACCTCACTGGCAATCTTCTGGATTTGCACTCAAACACAGGAGGCTACACCGACAGATCAATCATATGAGAGCTGTTGGCTGGCAGTTGGCAGGGGTAAATAAATGATACACAAGCATTTTTGATTTGTTCTTCTTTTCTGTTCTGAGCCTTAGTATTAGTGTACCACATATCATTTCCGTATGCCAGAAGAGGCAATAACTAAGGTGGTACAAAGGGTTATTATGGTTGCTTGAATTTATCTTGTTACAGACCTGCGCCACAGCTTTGCAGACAGAATGATGTATGAGAGCGAAACTACTTTTCAACATTTATCAATACCACAATGTTGATCTGGTTGCCTTCACAGTAGTAGGGTAAACCTACCCTAATCTTCCAGCCCTCATACTGGCTAGTTTTTGACAGGTTCATCTTTAATTTATTCCTGGCTGTCCAGTCTTCAGTCATGCAGTAAATAAATGAATACCTGCATAATCCAGTTTTCATGTCATTTGACTATTTTCTGCACTGAAGTTTAGGCAAACAGTAATGTCACTTAGATAAACTATAAACATCTTAGCAAACTGCCTTGTGCTACTTATTTTTCATGGGTAACTTTTTCCAGCCTTGGCTGTGATTTTAATTCACATTTCTCTAATTTTTAACAGCCTGAGATCCAGTTTAAAAGTACTTGATGCACAGTTAAGCGACTAGCCTTTTCTCAACTAGAAGCCATGATCCACCAAGTCAAACTGCTATACAAAAATTATAAAAACTCTAACTCACTTTATATCTCCATATTACAAATGCTTGATATTGACTTTTGAAAACCTAGATTGTTAATCAAAGTTCATGCCCCTTTCCTGTATATACGTTGTTTCCAGTTTATGTTTCCATTTTGCTAATGTCATCATTAGAAAAGTAATCATTCTGTAATTGTTTGTATCTTTGGTGTTACGTGTGTAATATCAGCCATTTTTCATTCTTCTGGACCTACTCTCTCTCTCTCTCTCTCTCTCTTATATATATATATATATATATATATATATATATATAATCTAGCTGGGATAGGGCAGCATTCTGTTGCTATAGTTTTGAGCATTGCGTTACAGAATTGTAAAGGCACTTAATATTTTATTGACCTTACTAATGGCGATTTCTATGAAGGGTTCTTCTAAAGTCTCACTACATTTAACAGTGTAATGATTATAAAAGATTCTAGGAAAAAAGTAATATAAACTTGATAAAGTCTTTAAGCTGTTTTTTCTTCTTTGTCTGTTGGTCTTGTCACCTCACTAGATTGAGTTATACTGCCTGTTTTTGAGAAAACAAACCAAACTGTTACTATTTCTCTTAATGATCGATATATACTGCTTTCTTTGTTTATTTGTTCTTTTCAAGCCTTTTGTACATTTGTCTTCGGAAAAAATCTGTCTTAATATTTCCACTGTTGTCTACCTTCAATATCTGTAGTTTATTACTAAACATCATGCACATAAATCAGCAAGGCACATTTAATCCAAAAACCAGCATAACTTGCATTTTGTTGAAAATCCATTTCATCAACTCACAAAACTTTTTTCTTTTCTAATCAGTTAAAACAAACAGATGACTAACTCACATACATAATTTATCTGAATGATGGTTCAGTTAGGGAAAGGGTGTTTAGTACCCTAATTTGTAGGGTCGGAGTTAGAGGCAGGTGTTAATTTAGGGTTAGCACTCACGAGCAAGGGTAGGCAGGGATATTCTGATGTAGTCTGGCTGGATACTAAATAGTATTTTTTGCTGTTGTGAAGTGTATACTTAATGTCTGATAATTATTAGCAATGGGTGACAGATGAAAGGAATAATGTACTCAGACTCCATGAGAAGTTAAAATATCGCACATTATTTATTTTGCTCTAACACCAGCAGAGAAAGGAAGGAATGTAGTCAAAGAATATATCCATCATAAAAGCAACTGGTTTATTTTCAAAAACAGATTGATTTAAAAATCCAGTATAATGTGTTTTTTCTCTCTCTCTCTTTTCTAGAAAATGTTATTTCTGCAAGTAAATGGTCATAAACTTGGTCTGCGCAAAAATGTGGAATGAAATGTAATGATTATAAAAGTTATTAGAAGGTATCCAGTTGACATTAACATCATATGATTACCTGTTCTCCTTTGATTTTAGATGTCAGCCATGAAATTGTAACTGCTGTTACATTGTTATGGAGTCCAGAGGTTCGTATAAACATCTTTTTTAATCTTGTCATTTCACTTTACCAACTTTAAGGGAGAAAAATACAGAGTATCTCTAAAAGATATAGAGCAGCTGTGAGAAATTAAACAAATCCAGTTTTGGAGAAGGTGCAGCTGGTTGTAATGACATAGTTCCATAATATTTGTCATTTTTAGTCTCATTGTGTGACTCCAAGCCATAGCCATACTGATAGGGAAATTGAACAGTAAATACAGAGGAATGGGTACTGGGTTAGGTTAGGTAACTTCACAGATAAGCAGGGAATATCTGCATATTGCATTATGAAACTTATTTTATTTTCTGGTCTTTTTTTTCCTCACATCATTAAGCACTGATCTGCCATCCTCAGTTATTTAATTTCCTTTTTCTTACTTACATCTGGAGACACTTGGAGAGGAAGAGGAAAGAATGGAATCATGGCCACCATCCAGCAAGGATCAAGAAATGTTTGTATGCTTTCTAATTCCAGCCCCATGGCATTTGATGGCTGTACCTCCAAAGCAAAGCTTGCAATGCATCTGCTTAGACATGCACAGAGACATATACTCAGGTGCATATAGGCACACAGAGGTAGACACGTTTATATACATGCAAACACACACATATGCACACAAGCACATACATAGGAACAAGCACACATACAAACATACATGCATGCACACAGATGCACACATGCAGTCATGCACATACACTAGACATTACAATGAAATGTTTCATTGACAATTATAAAAAACATTACAACTGATCGAAGTGTGTCGGCTTTTCCTGAGCATGACTGTGGTGCAGCAGGTTGTGGGAAATATGCTCTTTCCCCATTGTAGTGTGATCTTGGAGTTGGTATATATGTGTGTGCATATATACACACACACACACACACACACACACATTATATATATATATATATATATATATATATATATATATATATATATATATATATATATATATATATTTATATATATATATATATATATATATATATATATATATATATTTGCATCCTTATCAGTTGATTGAGTGTTCAAAAACTCATTTCATATTGTTGAGATGACATGATCGAATTTCTGAAAACCCGAAGATTTTGAATGGAGATTGTGGTACAGTGAGAATCAGCAAATTTACCATTTTCCTCAATGTAGTGTGATCTCAGAGTTGCAAAACCATAAAAATATAGATTTTGTGTTTTTTTTTTTTTTTTTTTTAATGTTTGAGTTTTCAGAAATTCAATCATATTATCTCAGCAATATGAATTTTGAGTTTCTGAAAACTCAATCACCTGACATATCTCTCTCTATATATATATAGCAGGGGACGTAGGAGCTTGCCCCACTGCAAAAGAAAAAAAAAAGGTGTCTTCTATTTTTTTTTCCAATATTTTCAGTATCTACTATTCAGATTCAGTCCTTTGTAGTTTGATGTTATGACACTTCCTTGAAATGTCATACTTCTACACACACACACACACACACACACACACACACACACACACACACACACTCACAGAAAATGAAACAACTGACTGGGCTGTGTGCTGGTTGGCAGGCCAGAACATCCATGGTGGCCTCTGCTTTATTGCTCCAACACTCAGTCTCCACCAAATGGCAGCCATACAGAAAGCTAAACTACCTTGTTTTCCAATTCTATAGGAGGAAGTAAACAATGGAAGACAAGAAAGGTATATGTATGCCTTTGAATATGTACATTATATTAATTATATTTTGTATGTTTTCAAATACCATTTAGTCTAATATCTAGAAAGAGTATCATTCATTCATTTACTGATTACCCACTAAAGCTTATTCAGTACCATGGGGAGCGAGACACTATCCCAAAATTCAGTTGTGGAAGGCTCAGACACTAGTCTTAGAGAGGATGCCAGCCAGTCAAGTCACAAGACATACACATGGAGAAACTCAGTCACATGACATCCACCCATATGGAAAGTTTTAATTAATTGAAATGTAATGCTACATTTTATTTAATGCCAGTACATAGCATTAACACCTTTGAGACCCTGGTAAAATGCTGGGAAAATATTAGCATTATTTATCAGTAGCATAAGAAATGCACTTACTGTGAAGGCTGCCAGCCTAGCTAAATAGAATTTTGTAAATAATTCTATGTCATTGTAAATATTAATACAATCCACAGGGGTGTTTTTACAAATGTAAGAAAAGTAAATGTAAGAAAACTGTGTTATATGTTCTGAGCTTCAAAAATCTAACCACAGTGCACCGTGCTGGAAGAAAGCTGATAAGTGAAGCATTTTGTGACTGTTTGTTCTCAAGCTCGGAGGCTGGATGTCTGGACTAAGAAATTCTTTCTATTGTCTTAGGACAAGAGTTAATTACTAGGTTTTATATATAAAATGTCCTTTATTGCTGTAGTTTCCTGGCAGGTGCAACAGTACAAACAAATGTTAAATTTTGAGTTCTGTGAGCCTGGGAAACTTCAGCAGAGGTGTCAAAATGATGTAATGTGAAATGACTCAGCAGTAATGTGTATATCAATTTAAGACTATGTCAGAGAGAAAGATTTGAGCATTTTGGATTTTGTCTAAAGCTGACAACAACTCACCAGGCACTTCCTTTGCTCTGTATGTAAGTAGTATTTAGAACAGTGATTTATTTTTGAGTTAGATAGAAATAATGCCAGATTAGCCTAGCTGTTTTCTATATTTATGTCAGACTATCCTACAAAATTGTTTTAAAAGTTTCCTGTGATCTCTGAACTTTTGATTAGTACTGTGTTGAATTGATGAGATTTGTCTTGTGTTTTTACTATTTATTATTAAATATTTTTAAACCTTTCAACTGTGGCTGTTTTGTGTAGAGATAATTTCAGCTCTTAGAGTACATTGCATGTATCTGGTGATACTGTCCAAGCCACTCCCATAGTCTTGCTGTTCGACATACTTACTATTTGGATAACAGTAATATTACACAGTAAAATTGGTCACCCTTTGGGAAGGGCCTTATTAGTAGCTGATAAGAGTAGTTGGTGGCAGTGATTACTTCCTTATAGCCTGGCAGGAGGGGGCATAGCTGGGGAACCTGTGCCAGCCTTCCCTAGGAGTGTCTGTGTGTTTGTATATAAACCAAATCTCAAAGTCTGTGTGTGTCAGCTACTTGGGCAGGGACATGAAGCACTGGTTAGGCAGAGAGGGTACTGGAAGTTTTGGCTTGACTACTTGGCTGAGATATGAACCCTATAGCTTTGCCAGTGGGGTGTCTTATTAGGGATCTGGAGAGAAAGGGAGAAACCAGCCCCAGACTGACTGTAATCTCTGTGTGCGCTTAAGGGAAATTGTACTTTACTGTGTGGGTGTACTTGTTATCCCCCCAATGTGTATGCCCCTCACTGGTGCTAGTGGTGAGGATTGAGGCTCCTTGATTACTGGGCCAGTGCATGGGCATCACACTTACCATCATTTAATACGTTGTAGCACTCAGATACGTAAATCTATTCAGTCAGTATTTTAGACTGAAATCAAGTTCCTCCAAGCTAAGTCTTGATGCAAACTGTGAGGTATTAAAGTGTTGGATGTTAAATACGCATTCTATTTCCTTAAAATGTAATCTGTAAGTGAAAAGCACTTTGTAGCTATGTTAGAGTTTCCATAGTTTCAACTAACATAACTGGTAATCTGAAGTGAGTTCATAAATGCTGCCATTGCTGTCTCAATACGCTTCAGCCGTCCGTGTTCAATGTCCGTGTTCATTAAGGTGTGCTCACATGTGACATGCATACCGTCTGGGTGTCTTTGTTTAGTTATATTAGGTCTCTAATGCTTCCATGTACCCCATGTTTCATATTCAAGGCTCGCCTTTATTTGCCTGCTTAACATGCATAGGTTTGTTATGCTTATCAAGTTCTTTGTAAAAGTATCAACATTCATAGGTTCTTTGTAGAAATATACAACATTTATACAATATTACTGTACACTAGCCACTCCTATGTTTTGTCTGATTTTAATTAGCAACTGTAAACATTACTGTCTCACTAATGATACACGGGGACATTATGTTTGCTGTTATTGTTGTTTTTTTTTACCTTTTTTATTTTGAGGCTGCTTGTAACTTTTCTAAATTCACACCACATTTTGCCTTTGCAATTCTTTGTTATGGAAATAATTCAGACATAAAAGGACATATGCATGATCATAATTGTATAAACAAGGTGCAGCTCAAAAGATCATTAAAAATAAATGTTAGTGCGTGTATGATACAGAAACTTGTAGAATCGAATTCCAAGGATTCAAAGGGAGTTAAAAACTAGCTTTATGCAGTGATAGCAGCTCTGCAATACATACAAACACACACCCACACCCACACACACACACACACACACACACACACACACACACACACACACACACACACACACACACATGCTTGTGCACACACACGCACAACCAGTGATTCTAAGTATGTAAATCACTATAAACCATGATCTATAAAAAAGGGAGAAAGTACAGTGTTCACAGCTGAGAGAGCTATAGATTGATTACAGCACCGTTGTATTTTTTTACTAAGCATAATTATGGGGTTACAACCTAACAGTTCCAGTGAGGACATAAGTCAATAGTTGTAAGAAAAGATGTAGTAGAAGCCATTCATTAGTGTCTGACAGAGAGCAGAATATTTATCAGTGCAATGTATGTGGCATGCCACTAACACATGACAAAGAGGAAGGACTTTGTGAGTTATGCAACAGGGATTCTTCCCATTCTGTCATTTGTTCAGTGAAGAAATTAATGTAAAAGGAATGATGTTGTCTGTTCTAAGGGACATTCAGATTATTCCATTTGTTTTGACTTAACAGAAGATATGCTGCAGCTGTTACACTATGGTATCGCATGACTGCTATTTATGTATTCAGTTAGCTGCTTTTTATGTTGCATTTAAAAATGGGCAGACAATCTGTCATGCCTTGTGAGAGACAGAAGATACTGAAGCTATATTATACTGAATCCATGATGAAAAAGTCATAAATTCACATTTATGTAAAAAGAAGGTACTGTGAAAATGAATGACCAGTTCAAAAGCTTTAAAAGTTTAGCCAATAGTAATACTTATAATATAAAACTGACACGATACAAATGTTCTTGCTGTATTTTAGAAAGGCTACTCATTTTTAATCTGTTTAAAATAAATAGCCACACTCACCTTGTGATCCTCTGTTTTATTGTTCTTAAGTGTGGATTTTTGTACTAATTACACCTAAAAATAAAGGTGTTGACAGAAGAAACTTACTAAGCTAGTCAGTCTAATTTCTGTACCCATTTACTATACTTCTGCCCCTCCTGTTCTTCTACTGTTATGCATTTCTCAGCTATCCTAGTCATCCCTGTATCCCTCTTTTAGCTTGTGCTCCATGATTTCCTCTGATAATGCATTCCAGGACATCAGTGCCATCTTTATGAAATAATCTCAGACCTGAAGTGAGATATATTTGGTTCCCAAATATGATTTCGGTTCCACTCCATTTTCAAATGCATAAAACACGTGTCACAGACAGCTCTGGCCAGATCATATCCCACTCCTGTTTCTCTTCTTATGTTCACTGGGTACATGACATGTACTATAAAATGTTTACTCATACTTCAGTGCCTTTGTCCCTAGCTTTCCAGATCAGACTCATCTCCCCTTCCTCTAGAAGACTGACAGAGCTGACCCAGGATTCCAGATGAAGTTTTAGCAGTACTTGGCACAAGTGACAAATGGTTACAGCCTTTCTCATGTTTACTCATCTAGAACAGCATCCTAGTATCTTGATGCCCACAGCCATTTCAGTTTTACCTGTTTAGCCAGAATCATAACCTGGGGTGATTACAGACTCCATATTGAACTTTTGGCAATTGTAAAGCCAACTGCTGACACACCAAAAACAAAACACTGAAAATGCAGGAGAGGAGTGAATAATGAACATCACTGTTCTTAAAACCTTTTTTTGCAGGGAGCTTGTGCCCTGCACCCCCCACCATCTAAACTTATATATGTCAATTCTAAGATCATCATTCCTCAGAAAAAAGGGAATATTCTGATAAATGGCTATCTCAGACTTAGTATATATACATCCTTTTTTTTTAGCTATTCAGTCTCAGATTTATGGAACTTACTAAAGAGGGTAAGGAATTTCAAATGGTTATCATGATTATATCACCCAGGCACATAATCTTTTCTACCCCTTGCAGGGTGTTGCCTTCTACTGTCAAAATTGCCTTGTATGTTCCATCTCTCACTTGTCTAAATGAAAGGCCTTGTGGCCACAAACCAGGAGTCGTTGATGCTAACTGACTTCTGTGTTACAGCGATCCCCCAATTTCCCTTAAAAATGTGGACATTTTTTTTCCATAGTTCACTCAACCAAGACTGACTCAGTCAGCTATTTCATCATTTATTTATTTCACTGCCTCAGTCATTACATGAGGTGTTAACTTTGTGGATACCTCTCATTAGTTCTCTTTGTGTCATAAAAACACAAAGATGTTGTAATTGTTGGCCTTTTTAATGCAGAAATAAAAGAACAAACTCGGAAAATGTTTTATGCAGCCTGTATGACAATTCCTTGCACTCATATACAAGCTATTATACATCTTTTAACCCATAGGCATGTACTTTGGAGAACAGAATCCTGCTAAATTGTGGTCAGTCATACAGCAAATCATAGCAGGTGGAAACACATTTGCATAGACTGGGTATCATAACAATCATGAACAGTTAGTTTCTCTTTCCACCTTTTGCTGTGATCATCATTAAATAATCAGTTAACTAAGGTCAGCTAACCAATCACGAGACTCAAGAGGTCAGCTAACCAATCACAAGAGAATCAAGAACTATATCACTATATGACAGTAATGGACCTGCCAATACCAAAAATCTTTGGAATACCAACAATCCACAAGGATCTCTATCACCCCCAATGAGACCCATTGTGGATGCTTTTGGTTCAAACAAGTTGGTGAACAATTCAAGTATTTATTAAATGACTGGATGTGAATTTTTAAAAAGAATTGATATCTACAGATATCATCACCATTTGATTTTTCTTACAATTGATGTGAAAGATCTATTCTCCATTATGCCACAGATAGATTAGACTGATTTCAGGATATTTTAGTTGAGAAATCTAGTTTAGCATCAGGCAATATTAATATGCTGTGCCAAGTGATTGATCTGGTTTTAAGGAATAACTTTCTGTCTTCTGAAGGTGATTTTTCTCAGCAAGAATCAAGTGTTTCAGTGGGGATAGCTTGTGCCCCCGTTTTTACTAATCATGTTTTGGCCCAGTGGGAAAGACTGTTAATTTTTAATTCTGAACTTACCAATAAATGGAATCTATATGTTGGATTACTGGTTGATGTGTGTAATTTTTAGATCAATTGCATTGATGAGGTTAACAGGTTCATGAAATACATTGAGTGTACCACTGGATTTTTAAAGTTTACTAGCAATATATCCAGTGATGAGGTTTGTTACTTGGATGTTAAGATTAGTAAGGATTATGAAGGGAAATTTTTTAAGTAATTTATATAGAAGACCTACTTATTCCAATTCTTTATTGCATTATAATAATTGTCATCCTTTTTATCAGGGAAAAAAAAAACATTGGTTAAAGGGGAAATGGTGAGAGTGGTCAAAATTGTATCTGATGAAGATGGGTTTGTTAAAGAAATGGGTGTTTTGAAATATATGGTGAATAAAAGAGGGTATCTAACAGATTTTATTATAAACCCCTAGAAGGAGGTTATATTTAACAGAAAACAGGGGACTTTCATTCCCTTATTATGAAATGGCCAAGTACTTAAAGGGGACTGTGCAAAGGAGTTTGAGCTAATCGCATGGTTATGACATATATCAATGTGCGAAAGATCAAAGACATAATTGTTAGGAATTAAGCCGATTTAGCATGTAATGGGTTAGTTTAAAATTAGGATCATAACACCAATTTATTTATAAGAAGGGGTTTATTATTAAGAATATGGTCGAGAGAAGAAGTCCACTTACTGAAGTCCCTGCGCACAGAAGAATCAGCACGTATAAATGTTACGTGTAAATAATGTTATATGCTTAAAGAGGGTGATTCTATAAAATTAAAAGGATATGACATTATTAAGAATCATGGTGGTTACACATGTTATTCAAGAGGGGTGGTTTAAGCGATGCAATCTATTCAATGTGATTTATTCAATGCAGAAAAAAATGAATGTATGCTCCGTGAATGCATTTATCGGCATATGTATAACATCAATAATAAAAATCAACAAATGCTCTACAGAGGCACATTTTAGAGCCCCCTGATAACAGTTTTTATTTAGTGTTATTCAAAAGGGAAATCTCAGTTCTGGGGTGGTTCTTGGAAAGAGAAGTTAAATTTGTATGAGTTTAAGCTGGCAGGTCAGACTGGAGGAGGATTGCCCTCCAGGTTTGAATGATGTAATTTCCCTGAAAAAGTATTTAAAAGCTAAGGCCTTGCATATGTGATGCTTATTAATGCAAATGTAATTTGGTAGGGGATAATTTTGCTGTGGTATGGATGGTTACATAAAAATACAAAAACAATAGTTAGCTGGTATGAGTTTTTAACCCACACATACTTATGCACTTTTAACATATTTATAGATAACTATATATTCTGTTATGTTGATGAATTATGATAGATAATTAGTGTAATAATGTATACATTTTTTATTTAAAATATGTGCTATTTGTTTAGTATTGGGATTGAGTCTTTTGCGATGTGATTGGTCAGTGAATATTTATTACATATGTTCTGACGAACTCTTGTTTAAAATAAAGACACAATTGCTCAACATTATTTTGCCATTTTGGTCTGCCTTTGTTGAAGGTTGGGCGTCGAGCTGGCACCTCGGCGTTTTGTAAAAATCTACTGCCAATCATTAGCAGACTGGAGTTCCGCTGTGGCGACCCCTTACCAGGAAAAGCTGAAAGACAAACAACAACATTGAGTACTGAAGTCATTAAATACTCACAGATATGCAGGTTTCAGACTTCATACCCTTCAGAAAATGCACGTTAATGCAAAAGCTGTTAATTTATCAAATTTCTAAGTTTATAAGAACAATATTTAAAAACTGCCCCTATTTTGGCATTTGTCCCCCCATTATTTTTGACTTTGTCTAGATGTCTTGCTTGCACTAATAGTTTGGCAGGTACACATCAGAGGTATTCAAAAATTGCAAGAATTTTAGATTCTGCAGATTGGTTTAACTGTCAGATACTGTCTTTTTTAGCCTACTTTAACATTTCATGTATTATTTTTAATGATAGAATGAGCCAGAAATGGGTAACCATACAGTAGCTGAACGCTAAAGGCTTCAGAATCACAGATGAGAGGGAACATTAGAAATTAAAAGTGGGCATATATAATAACAATCAGTGTTTTTTCCAAGACTTATTACATCTTGACTTAGCAGCTAGCCAGAAATTGTGCTTGCCATAATTCTTGCTGGCCTGTGGCCTGAGCCAGGTAACTGCTGTATGAAGTCACACTTCTATTTGATATGTGTTTCTGCCATATTAAGTACCCATTTTAAACCAGATTTGTTACTGCACATACATTATGATGTCTAGTACCTCACATTTGCTGTAGTGCGTGACAATAAGTATAACGCACAATTAAGTAGTTTACTAGCATGTTGTTGTCTATCATCTTATGACATGCTCTCTGCAGAGCTACTCAAGTCAGGAGGTGTAAGGGAAAGGAAAGGCAGGATGGGGGGGGGTCGACTGTTTATCAGGCTGTGTCATGGTGTCAGCAATGCATCTGCATACTGAAGCAATTTTGTAGTGCATGCTTCAGAGACCATGAAAACTGTCTGTCCAGGGAGGTAAAAATAAATGTCTGATTTATTGCACAAGTGTAGGATTTGGAGGTAAACTAAATAATTTAACAGCTAGAGGTGAAATGTCAGGAAACTTCTTAGCTTTTGAAAGAGTTTCCCTGGCATAAAATCTCTGAGGGAAAATTCATTCAGTGATTGACTCTGACCTGCTATTGTGATGTTGAAGCAAAAGGACTAATGACGTGGGAGGATATTGCAGCGTCTGTATGTGTGTGTGTGTGTGTGTGTGTGTGTGTGTGTGTGTGTGTGTGTGTGTGTGTGTGTGTGTGTGTGTGTGTGTGTGTGTGTGTGTGTGTGTGTGTGTGTGTGTGTGTGTGTGTGTGTGTGTGTGTGTGCGCGTGCGTGTGTGTGTGCGCACGTGCACGCAAATGTGTGTGTGTGTGTGTGTGTGTGTGTGTGCGTGTGTGTGTGTGTGTATGCGCACATGCAAATGTGTGTGTGTGTGTGTGTGTGTGTGTGTGTGTGTGTGTGTGTGTGTGTGTGTGTGTGCGTGCGTGTGTGCATGTGTGTATAAAAGGATTAAATAATTTAATACAAAAATATTCAAAAAACAACATTCAACAAGTTATGGCATATTTGTTCTTCATAGAAAATGAAAAAAGTATGCCATTTAATGGCAATTGTTTGCAGCTTAGTTACTCTCATGCTATATGATAAATAAGTTGCTTTTGCTTGTCTTAGGTGAGCATGTCATTCCAGGTGTCCACAGAGTAAAAGACTCCTTGTCATCAACATATATTTATAAGTGTCTATGTCTGCATCATAAGTACAAAACTGATAGTTTAGAAGATTCACCCATATATATCTGTGTTTTAAGTGAGACCCATTGAGTAACACCATGTCATAGCAGGTCATCCACATACTGACAGTGATAATCTGGGTGACATGCTTTTAGGAAGTGGTTTTGGGGGGAGGGGGTGGTAAATAGAGTTTCCTTGTCCAGTACTTATTCTAAGATTATTCCACCTCAGAAATGGTGTAATGTCAGTATGTCAGCTTTCTGAGTAAAAAGATAGTGTGTCCTTGCAAAGAGGTAATTAAGTTTCAGATTTAGAAAAATTAGGCAAATTAGGCAGGGATCCAAGGTTGCTTAAACTTGGCAAAACGGCATCTTCAAAAACCTGTTAAGACATATTACTTGTACTTCTGTATGCACAGTCAGACAGAAGCATAGTACCATAAGAGGAGGAGGTAACTTTTGGATAAACAAAGTGTATAATAATGAAATTAAAAACTCTAAAATGCAGTTACTATGAAAACAAATACAGCATAAAGGTAGTCATTGCAGGAAAGGGGCATATAGCCTTCCTGCATCTCCTGTGTTGGAGCTTTGCCTTCACATCCCCAATCTCTATACATCAGAATGTCCTTCTATGTGGCACATCTTATTACCAAGGGTTTTGCATCCAGGAAGAAAGAGGTCATCGTCTCTCTCTCTCTCTCTCTCTCTACTCTTCCCTCATTAGACCAATTATCGAGTATAAGACATGTACCTCACTAGACACCTGCAACAGCTGGAGAGGCCACAGAAGTACCTCACAAAGAGGATCCTAGGCATTAAACACATGTCCTACCTGGACAGACTCAAAAGACTCCAACTATTCTCTGTCTCATATCGCCTACTTAGAGGTGATCTCTGCTTGACTTACAAAGCCATGTCTGACCCAGCTCTGCTAGAAATGCTACATCTAAAGAAATCCCAACCCCTCCACACCACACACTCCAGAGACCGCAACCTCATTACCACAATCAACAGAACATGCTGGAGGGACAGGTTCCTCACCCAGAGACTGCCCATGCTCTGGAATAGACTTCCCATACATGTCAAGCAGAGCACCTCACTGTCCCTCTTCAAGAGAAATCTTGATGAGTGGATGGGTAATAGAAAGTTCACCCCGGGGATCACTCCAGTGGCTCTGCTTGATAGAGGCACTGGTAACTAACGTTGGGCAGCACGATGCCAGGGCACTTCTATGGGCTAGGCTTGTAAAGGCTCCAGGGCCATTAGCCTAGTACACACCTATGAACCTATGAACCTATGTGACATCTGAAATCTTCTCTTCATTTTGATGAGCACCATTCCTTTGCAGGATGCACAAGTCTAAGGAGATGAAGGGACTGACAGCAGTAAACATCGGTAGCTTTATATTATGAATAAACTGGATTATCTGATCAGTAGAGTTTCTTATATTGTCATCTCATATGTTTTTGGTAAATGGAAGAATTATTTTAAACCTGTGGTGCAATAAGAAAATCCACTATCTGGTATCACCCACTGAGTAAAACTGTAAAATCCTCTTCCTTTGGTGTAAACTGAACTCCCAGCAGCACCTCAAAAGACCATTAAGATGATTAAAAGCTCACTGTTTATCATAAAAGTACTGATCAACTGTAAGCAGGAGATTTTAAATTATAATTGAACATAACAGCAGATATTATTACTTGTATGTCTCTTTGGGTGGCATGAAGCAATCTGATTTTCTTTAAAGGCAACCACCTCTGTAGTAAGCAATGATGTATACTGGTGAGTAGTGATGTATAATAGTCATTAGTGAGTAGTGATGTATAACAATGATTAGTGAGTAATATATAATAGTGAGTAGTGAGTAGTGATGTGTAATAGTGAGTAGTGAGTTGTTATGTATAATACTTGCTGCACAAATTTTTATCTGGATTGCTGGAATGCTTGTGAGGAAAAGAAAACTGTGGCTATAAAGTAAGATATTGTGTACTTGCTCATATCACTTGTGTGCATGTTTATCTCTGTGTGAATAATTCTAGGCATATGGCAAGGCAATGGTGCCTTTCCACATTCCATATGTTTAATGTGCATGCTTACCCATTCATCTATATTGCATTCTATGTATAAGTACATTTTATGCTATTATTTGTTAATCAGGTAAACCTACTTGGCACAAGTACCCTGTATTCCCTGCTTCACCTCAGATTTCCTACCTGGATTGGCTTTCTTGCAGCCCTAAAATGTATTTCTGGTAACCATTTGCAATGTTTGAATTCACTAGTGTGAGTCCCTAAACACGGAGATTGATTGACCGATAGATCAGACTTTCATATACCAAGTCCAAAGTGCTACTTCTCAGAATATTTTGTTTTCTCTGAGGCATGGTGATCTCAGAGTTGGTATATTTAAATTCAGGCTTGCCCCTCACATGTGGGGTGCCTGGCAGGCTTGCCCCCACCCCTGCAAAATGATGTTTTAAATAGAACAACAATTTCCAAGATTCACTTTTCTCCTATGTTTTGGCCTTTTTTTTTCAACTTGTTGCACTCGGCATTTTGAGTACTGATATTTCAATAGGGAGCTTGTATTTCATTTCCACCAAGAACTCATAGCCTCCAAATTACATTTTATGGGGTGGAGCCCCCCCCCCCCCCCCCAGCAAATAGTCAAAATACCTTCCTGTCTATGTCACAAGTAGCTTTGAAGTATAAATAAGTCTGTATTGTGGTCAGGCTGATTGTGGTAGAAAGAACACGGCATCCAAACAGTGCCTCAGTTTCTAGGAGATGTCATCTAGGACTGAGTAGTTCCTGTACATAACTGGTCTCCTTATAGAGATCAGAGTCAGAGACTATTCATATCAGGCATATAGGCTATGAACCTACTGCTGTATGATAGCTACTTAGCATGTGTAGTGCCATATGACAAGTTACTTATATAAAACTGTCACCTATCATGTTTATACAGGTAGCTTTGGCCCTGATGTAGTCTCACCCATTCCAGTTAGCCTTGTTCATTCAGTTGTTTTATACAGCCCTTCTTTGCCTTGTGGTCCTCAGTGATCCATACAATATTCTGGCCAAATGTTTATAACCCCTATTCTAGCCCTCATATCAGCAGCTAATAGACTGATTTACAAAACAAGTTTTGCATATTTCAACAGTACAATGTACAAAGCAGCAGGCTGACAGATATGACAATTATTAGCTAGACAAAAATAGTACTTCATTCCAAATGGGATTATTAAGATACCCATTCCAACCAGAGCCCCTCAGTCTCCTAAGAAAGGTGATGAGCCTCAGCTAATGTTATCCAAAAGGTCCAATGTATCAACAATACAGAAAGCAGACACTTTCCACTTATATGGTAAGTGTAAGAAAGAATAACAGCAAACACTTCTAAAAGGAAATAGTACCTTTTTGGTCTCATAAACTATGCACATCATCATGGCACTGTGCCATTTTTGTGTTCAAACAACACAACCTAATATGCTCAACATATTCAAACATTATTTTAACCATTTATTTAATTATTTATTATTTGCAAACCAGTAATGCGATCTGGTCCTCAGACCATTTTCAGCAATTCCAAAACAAATGTGTTAAAATGTTTAATATGTTTGGTGCTTTGCTAATGGGAAGCTTATTATAACTAATGTTATTTTAGCGATAAAATGTTTAACTAATTTATAATGTGTCTATTTTCTGTATTTAGTTTGTTTATTTTTCATTTTGTTGTATACCTATCTTAAAGAGTTGGATGTACAGTACTGATGTACTGGTTCTAATGCTTCTCAATTCTAAATCTGGATGTTCAAATTTGCCCTAAAGATGTTTCTGGTGGAGTGTGCATGTCATTTTGCTTTATCTGCATTGAGCTTCATCAGAGTACAATTGTTTTCTCCATCCTTCCAGTGATTGTCTCAATAGTTTGGCTAGTCTAAATTATACATTGGTTTATACTGTAAAGTTTTTCCCTCTAGATAATCCCTTCTGCTCAGACGATTTTTCTGGTTAATGAAATTAAATAAATTGACTTCTGTTTGTACATGGATGTGAGCAACAGTGAGTCTGAATGAGTTTCAAAACAATTAACTGGTGGGTAAAACAGACTTGGGACTGTTTACATAATGGTTAAAGTATTTACCTCACAAAACCAAGGAACAGGATTTGATTCTCGCATTTGAGGGAACTTGGCTAACCTTAAAATGGCTGACAGATATAACTAGCCTAGTACTTACTCTTGAACCTGAAAAACAAAATATTTTTCACAAACAGCAACCAAACCTTACTTCACAACAAGCTCTGACAATGCTGGGAGTGTGAGGACATATTTAATTAGTATAAGCATGGAAATGCCTGGAAGTAACCACTAACTACAACAGTGACTTTAAGAATCATGTCAATATCACAATCAAAGACATAAAAAAAGAAGCAGTGAGCTCTATACCATTACTTGTGATCTGAATCAAGCAAGAATGCCATAATCATTACTTCTGCCTAAACGTAATTATGAGAGTGTGGCCACTAGAAACTCAAGAGGTGAGTGTGTTATCTTAACTGATCTGAATGTATCATAAAACTGCAAAATTTGCTGTAGTTCTACCAATATCCATACTCATAGTATTAAAGCAATTAAATTGGGTGAGACTTTGGAAAGTGAGCTTTCCATAAATTACTTTTGTCCATAACCTGGCACCTACTCAGTCCTACCACCACCACAAGTTAACTTTATTCATTTAGTCAATACGACCTAAATGTCAACAAATCTAACCCAGACATAAGTGGTAGGTATTCAAGTTTCTATCTTCCAGCCATATGCAACAAATTACCAAACCACAAAACTATAGTCAATGTTCTTAGATTCAAAATGGCAACACAATATTAGTCTCACCGTATGTACCCCTTGTAAACATCACATGACCACTATAGTTTAACCATCTAATCTCTCTCTCCCTCGTAACATCTTTCTTTAGTTATAGGTTTGATCAGACTGACTAACCCAAGTTTAACTTTTCTTTCCTACACCATTACTTCCTTCCTGCTACAAGCAGTTTTCCCTTATATACGCCATACTTTCTTCCTACCACAAGTAGATTTACCTTCTGTACCCTTGTTCATTCTTAATTTCCCTAACCTTAACTATATCTTCATGCACAAAGAACCATTTGAAAACATTTTTTCTACTGTTTTTCATTTATATAAAAACTGATTCTTCAGTTCTACATGGAACATAGAAAACTGCTCCTTCACATGTATATACAGAACTCAGAAATGCTGAATGTGTATGGACAGACTTTATTACGTGTAAACTATTTCATTTTTCCACAGTATTCTTGAACATCTCTGTTTAATACATGATTCATTTGTGCCCTTTTATTCATATTTTACTGAATTATTGTACAGTTCTATTTTTTTTTTTACTTTGTATGATGTTATTGAAACTTTCTGTTTTACTGTTATATCATATTTTGCTTTACATTCCTTGTATACTACTGGGGATTTTCTCCTTCATGTCCCATCTGAAAATGGGTGTTGTTCAGCAGGGTAACTCGTAACAAAACAAGCATACACATATGCATATATAACAAACAAATAAACAAATAAATCAGTAATTAAATAAATAAATGTTTATTCTGCTAATACACATTACAGAGATAAAAGTATTAAAATGTAAACAGTATCCCCTGGATTCATTAAACTCCGTGCAGGAATAGTGCTATTCCTGCATGGAGCAGATTGTGGCCATGTAGAACGGCAGTGCGCCTTGCATATTAATAAAGGAGAGCTGCTGTATTCTCTACACGGACACAAGCAGTGTACGAGCACAGGGAGTGTGTCCGAGCATTGCTCGCACAGTATACACACCCCCTGCACTCTAGAATTGCCATACAGCAATTCTAAAGCAGCTAACAGTGTCTGCAGACACTGTTATCACAAGATAGTGTCCGCAGACAAAATACAGAAACACAACCCCCCACAACATAGCTTTCAACTGGCCAGATGTTCGCAGAATGTCCAGAGTTTTCCCTTATATTTTTGACCTCTCCCTCATAAAATTTCCTCTCGTCTAGCAAACCATTGTGATGATCTAAGGATTGAAGTCACTAAATAGTGACATACATTTGAGTTGCATAACTTATATCCTTCAAAAAATGTCTGCTAACACAAATTGATTTATTCTAGTAGCTTTCTAAGGTTATAAGAGTAATGTTACACTTTCTGTTTTTTCCTCATCCTCAATAAAGTTTAAATGTAGCTGAGTGGGTGTGCACATTGCACAGCTATGCAAAGCATAGCTTAAACATTCAGAGGAGCTAAATAGAACTATACAGTCAAAATAGTCAAAGTGAAATAGCTTAGTGGTTTGAGCTTTTGCTTAGCATGCAGTCATTCACGGTTTGAGCTCCAATACAAGCCATGCATTTTTATTTGTGAAAACAACACTAAAAGTATATTTTTCTAGAAATAGGTAGTGAATAATATGTATTGGTTAATCAGGGTAGTGTAGCAGGTCCAAATGTGAAGTGTCATTATAGTACAGATGTGAAACCCCCATGTAAACACAAGAGTCCCATACAGTATAGCCACAAAAGAATGTAATGAAAGCACATAAAATGCTAATAATAATGATAACAATAATAATAATAATTATAATAATGATAATAATGATAGTCCATAAAATGAAAGCTGAACAATGCTAAATTGTGTTCAGCTGTGCTTAGCTGGAGTAAGCATTGCTTAAATTTCTATGCTTAGCAATAATTAGCCTAACTAAGCAGATTTGCCCACTGGTAAGCAGTGCTTAGCGTCTACCCATTTAAGCAATGCTTATTTTTGCTAAGTGGGTATGTCCATCACTTAGCTTAGCTCAGCATATTCAAAACCTTCCAATCACAATAAAGGGTGAGAAATCAGCCCTATTTAAATCTTGCAGGCAGGAATATATCTCATAACCAGTTGTAGCTCCTCCTTGCAGGCACTATGGCTGGTGTTGGTGAAGGTATGCGCTTTCGGGCACAGTGCTGGGGCATTCAGGAGTCCAGGGTCATGGTTGGACTCCTAGTAAAAAACCATGATGGGAAACTTCTGCAGGACCAGTACCAGGGCTCCCAATACAAAGCAGAGGCCTGGCACCATCTTGTACATGACCTCACCAATGCCACTGGCATTCCTCGGACTGGTGAACAGGTCCAGCACCACTTTGCTGACTTGAAGCATAGGAAGAGGGAGCTCTTGGACCAGTGGGTCCAAGATGCACAGACAGGGAATGTCCCAGCTGTGTGTAACTATCAGTATCAATAAGTGTTTTCCAAAGTCCAGCCTGTGTATGTGATGGATAGGTATGCATAAATGTTTCTCTATCTCCTGTACAGCTGCAGATCAGATGGCCACTAACAAGGATGCCCATGCCACCAGGCTGCTAAGGCTGAGTCGCGAGGCTGGTGAGAACAAATCTAGCTTATAGTATTCATGGTAAATAAATAGATAGGAGTAGAATGTCACCCATCAGTATTTAAAAATGGGTATGGTTTGTACTGAATAAATGAGACATTAGCAGGGTAATAGTGATGTACAAGGTATATATCAATAAAAGTGTCACTACCTGTCAATAAAAGTCAAAACCCAGACTGGTCGAGTTTACTTTGGTATGTGGTGGCATGAACTGAAATGTGTACAGTTTCTGTACAGCAATTATAGCTCTGAAAGCATTAAATAATCAAGGCTCATCTGACAAAGATTGTTGAGTTATAAATCAGGAGATTAACTATATGAAATGTTCCATGCACCAAGATCTGATACCTGAATAGTAATGTTGTGTTAACCAGTGTGTGCCAGACTGTGCTATATCAAAGTATGAATATACAGTATAAGAGGTATCTGCCATGCAGGAATGTCAGAATCACAAGGTCAGATTATACAACCAAGAGAGTATTAGGCAGAAAAGAGTCAAATAAGAGACAGCAGTTTCTTGATAGCTCATTCTGATGAAAGACAAACTTTGTTCTATTGTATGCACAAACAGGCACGGTTTGAATCCTGGGAGGGACAGTAAGTTGTATGCACATTTTCACTCAGAAATATGTGAATATGTGTAGAAACAGTCAGGTAGTGTCAACAGAAATTTCCTCCACAGGTCTGCCATGTAAGAAAAAGTATAAAGTAGCTGTAAAAAGCTGTAATTATACAGTGTACAACACCCACTGTCCATCTCCAAGGCTGTAAATGACAGTAAGAAAAGTACATACACCAAGTAGCCTCCTCCAAGAAATGCCCCTCAAGTGTCACGCTGTCAAAGCTAGTGGTCATTGCTGCCCACACTCAGGGTTACCAATATAAATCATGGCAGAATATGGAAGTAGTGCACACACATAGTATGAGTGCACATATGTAACCCTGACAATGTGAATATGGGTTGAAACAGTCTGGTAGTGTTAACAGAAACATCCTCCACAGGTGTTAAATAAAAACAAAGATAACAACACAGGAGGCTCAGATGCAAAAGTTTACTAGTGTACACCAGGAGGCAAAAAACCATACAAGTACAGAATTTTGTCTGACATGATACAGGAAGTACACAATTCTTATAGTTTCTATTTTCTAGTTTGTGCCCACCTTTCTGACGTGGTCAGTCACAGGGCACCTACATCACTATGGTTCACAACATCCTATTCATAAAGATTGCTGATGTTACATATTCTAAAAAAGTTTTCCCTTGGGAATAATATAACCTTGCAAAGCACCTGGTCAGTTATAATGTCTTTCTGTAAATGTTACTCCTTCAAGGTTTCAGGCCTGCTCGAATACAATAGTTGGTTCAGTCTTGTAATACACTTCTTTGTTCTTCTTGCAACATTCTTCCAACAGCTGCATCTTATCTTGATAACATTTACAAGGCCAATTGTCCCAGAGGAAGGAGAAGAAGATTTTCAATGCTTTATACATTTAATTTCCTGACCCAGCAGATAATCATTAGTGAAAAACATAAGCTTGCTGAGCTGGCTACTGCCAGGGTCAGAGTTCAAATACACTGCAGTTCCAAAGCTTCGAGCAATTACATGTAAAATCATTCTTATTGCCATATTATTAATAGAATAACATGCATTATATACTATTTGCTTTTTAACTAGCACTTTATATATGTTCAAATACATATTTTTCTAACATTTTCCTCCCTTTTAATACTTTTATTCTATTCTGAAATATAAACAATGTCATTTCATCCCCTGGCCTTCTCCTTTAAGGACTTTCAACCAGGCAAGTCATTTAGTTTATACTTCGGAAAGAATTTCATCTGAAATTAATTTTTCTAACTCAATGTCTTGGTACAAAGTTTCAGTTACAGATATATCAATAAAATATTTGATTAATCTTTTCATGCAGGGAATCCCACAACAGACACATGCTCCTAATAGGAGCAGACCCACACAAATAGCAATCAAGATGTTCATTAGGATAGAACCCCACCCACCAAACAGACTCTGGAAAAAGTTCATCAGTGGGTTTGGGCCTGGTTCAGTCATGGCCGATACCTGCTGTATTACCTCTAGGTGGTCATTAATTTCATGTCGATTGTCTGGTATAAACGCACAGCATTCTTCTTTGATAAGCGCGCATGTACCACCTCTCGCCACTAGTTTGAAGTCGAGCCATTCGATTTTGTAGCACAACAGTTCTCATTGCATTCAGTTCATCAGTCACTAGTTCGAGAGCAGAAAAAGTTGCATTACTCATTACTTCGAAAAGTTTTGACAGCTTTCTCAACTCCCAGATTGATTTGACTGCTCCATATGCTGGAAGTATTCCAGCCCAGGATATTACACTGTCACTCAAGTCCATAAGAGTCAATTTTTCTTTGTTTTTTACGGAATGATGGTCTTTCCAACCAGCTTCGATTTGTCCCACTGGATTTACAGGTTTTCTGATTGGACCTTCAGGTTTCCGAGCTACATCTCTCACATTTTGTATCTTACCCAGAGGTAATTCTGCAGTATGTCTTATGGCCGGAACCAGATAACCCAAAAAACAACTGCCGGACCAATTCTCAGGTAGCCATTTGTATGCCTTTTTCCCACAAACAAAATAACAGTTTTCTACTTTAGTACTGATGCGGGTTAATTCTGAATGAAACATTTTCTTGTCTATAATAGACAGTTGTTTATGTAAAACAGGATTTCTCTGCACATCACTTAATGTTGTTTTCGTTAAACTCAAATATGAATCATAATTCGCATTACAAACAGTGCCTCTATCTTTAACTTTAATGTAGCATTTATAAGATATGGTTATATTACAGTTACTCCAACCCACTTGAAGTGTATCATTCTTATAAAAACATACAATTCCCTTCTGTGTAATAGGTAAATACAATGCAATTTTGTCTTGTGATCTTACAGATCCTGTATCAAAAAGTAAATTCTCCCAAGTCTCATTTATCCCCAAGGGGACAGCGGACATTAACAGTCCTCCATATGCTGTTGGTATAGCAGTACAAACCCAGCAATTTGAAATGTCCATAGTCTCTACATATACACGCTTCATAGCTAGGTATGTGTTAAAGTTTGGATGCCAGTCTATAGACAGTTCATCACGTCTCTCCACTTTCACTTGTGTGGTTACATGTAGGAAAAACCACAACAAAAGGAAGGTCATCACAATCATAGTCAATAAATGCATAGTCAACAAGATGATTAAGCAACATCTTTGGGATTGATCTGTATTTTTACTCGTTTTGCTCTTGGCCATCCTGCCTTTGTTGTGTATCAGTCACAAAATGTTTATCAAGTTGAAAATTCTTTACCGGTTTACAGTGCATCAGATGGACCCAGGACGACCTCTCAGCAACTTTGACTGCAGTAGGCGTTGCCAGCAGTACCTGGTACGGTCCTTCCCACTTTGGACTTGCCCAATTCTTCCTCTTCGTAACCTTCAGCCAAACCCAGATCCCCGGAGTCAGCACTGCTTCTAGCGGTCCGGTCTGTCTTTTATCTGAAAAAGAGTTCAACTGCAAAACAGTTTTATTTGTTAACAGTTTTCTCATGTAGCTAGCTAATGAGCTGTCAGCCTCTAGTTCTGCAGGCATGAGAGCTTTCCACTGTGGCACATAATATGCCCTTCCAAATATCATTTCAAAGGGAGTCAAACCCTTTACATTTGGAACTGTTCTCATGTTCAGCAGTGCCAAAGGCAGACAGCAAATCCAGTTTTTCTGTGTCTCACTCACTAGCTTCCTCAATTTGTTTTTTAGAATTCCATTGTACCTTTCCACCAGTCCTGCAGACTGTGGGTGGTAAGCACAATGATTCTTTAAGGTGATTCCAAAGAATCTCCCAAGCTGGTGAATCGTCTGATTAACAAAATGTGTCCCATTGTTACTATAAATCCTTTCCGGTATGCCAAATCTGGGAATTATTTCTTTTACTAGGGCTTTTGCCACGGTTGCTGCATCTGGATTTTTAGTTGAAAAAGCTTCTACCCATTTGGAAAACATATCTGTAATTACTAAACAGTATTTTTTCCCTTCACATTTATTCAATTCTATGAAATCTATACAAATAGTGTGGAACGGATATGGTGGTGTAGGAAAACTCCCTTGCTTGGGTTTGAATGCCCCTTGTGCATGATGTTTGTTACAAATATGACATGCTGCACAAAAATTTTTTTTGTATAATTTATGAATCCGTATGTTTGGAATATTCGATTTACTAACTGTGCCATCCCCCCTGTTGAGACATGGCACTGCCCATGGCTCAACAAAGCTGCATATCTAAATAAATTAGACGGTAATATTGTTTTTTTCTCTTTGGAGACATACAGTCCATTTTCGAGGATTGCACCTTGTTTCTCCCATTTTTGTTTCTCTGCTTTCGTAGTTAGTGTCTGCATTGTTTTTAACATTTCTAAATCTAAAATCTCAGAGGGTTGTAATTCCTCAGTTAAAAGTAAAGTTTCTGAGTCTGAGGGTGCTTGCTTTGCAGCTGCATCAGCTTTTGCATTTCCTTTTGAAATTCTATCCTGTTGTTTTGTATGAGCTAAACATTTACAAATAGCTACTTTAGTAGGTAACTGAATATAATCTAATAAGTTCAAAATAAGTTGCGCATGATTAATCGGTTTGCCATTAGATGTTATCATTCCCTGATTTTTCCATTGTTGCACAAAAACATGCACTGTAGAGAAAGCATACTGACTGTCAGTATATATGTTCACACATTTATCTTTCGCTAGAGTGCAAGCCCGTGTTAAGGCTATCAGTTCTGCTGCTTGAGCAGATAGGTTGTGCTGTAAAGGTTTGGCTTCTAAAATCTCTGTATCTGTAACCACTGCATACCCTACTAGATTTTTCCCTGTAGGACCCCTTCTGCATGAGCCATCCACGTAAAATGTCACCTCGGCATCGTCCAAGGGCATATCAGTGAGATCTTGTCTGGGAAAAGTTATTTGCTCAATTTCCTGCAGGCAGCTGTGCGGCGTGCCATCCACAGGAGTTGGAAGTAACGTTGACGGGTTTAATGTTGTACAACGTTCAATTACCATATGAGGTTGGCTCAGCAGTATGGTCATACATGAAAGATGTCTAGCAGGAGATAGATATGCTATTTTTTCTTGCAGTAAAATTATCGCGACTGCATGAGGCACTCTCAATGTGAGAGGGTGGAATAACACCACTGAGGCCGAAGCCTGCACTGCCATTGCAGCTGCGACCACTGCTTGTACACAGTGAGGCAACGACTGTGCCACTGGGTCTAACTGTGATGAATAGTAAGCTATGGGGCGTTGCTTATCCCCATGCTGTTGCGTCAGAACTGACGTCATGTATCCCTGTTTACAATCTACGGTCTGAAAAAATCTTTTGTGGTAATTCGGAAGTCCTAAAACTAATGAAGAAGCTATCAATTGTTTTAGTCTGCAGAAAGCTGTTTCTGCTTTGGGTGTCCATTGTAATATATCTTGTGCTGCCATTGGTGTTTTATATATTAAATCAGCCAGTGGAGCAGATTCTAAAGCATAGTTTGATATCCAGCTTCGACAAAAATTAGTTGTTCCCAAGAAGGACATCATTTCCTTCTTGGTCGCTGGTTTAGGTGCTTGTAAAATTGCTGTTTTTCTGTCTTCGTCTAATATTCTACCTTCATTGGATATTACATATCCTAGGTATCTGACCTGTTTTTTCCAAAGTTGTAACTTACTTTTGTTTACTTTGTGTCCTTGTGCTGCTAAGAATTTCAATAACGCTATTGTATCCTCCCTGCATTGATGCTGGGTAGGGGCTGCTAGCAAAATGTCATCTACATAAAGTAGAATCTGACTACCTCCTGGTGGGGTAAACCCTGCCAGGTTGCTTGCCATTTCTTGTGCAAATATCGTTGGACTTTCACAATATCCCTGTGGTAGCCAAGTATAGGTATATCTTTTACCTTGAAATGTAAATGCAAACCAATACTGGCTATCAGGATGTATAGGTATTGAAAAGAAAGCATTGCTTATGTCTACTACAGTAAAATATTTTTGTTGCGGCTTTAAATCGTTCAACAAGGTGTGTGGGTCTGGCACCGTAGGTGCTCTAGGTATTATTGCATTGTTTACAGCTTGTAAATCCTGTACCATCCGCCATTCCCGCTTGCTTTTTAACAGGAAATAGAGGGGTATTACATGGTGAATCAAGAGATTCTACCAGTACTCCTTCCTTGAGTAATGCTGCTATTATAGGCTTGATTCCTTGCTCTGCATCTTTCCTCAAGGGGTATTGTCTTTTTTGTGGTCTAAATGCTGATTTTGGTGTAATAGTAACTGGTCCTGCTGTTTGTATAAGTCCTACATCTGATTTGCCTAACACAAATAATCAGCCTGAATGAAAGATGAAACCCAGTAAATTGCGTAACCAGTAGTTTAATACCCGCTTTCGTAAAAACTTCTTCAGAATACAAAATGACCATGATTCAATGCATTTAAAATAATTGGTTTGATTGATTTTAATTAAGTTATTGCTTGTTAATTGTTTGGTTATTTAAATGCATTGAATCATGGTCATTTTGTATTCTGAAGAAGTTTTTACGAAAGCGGGTATTAAACTACTGGTTACTCTATTTACTGGGTTTCATCTTTCATTCAGGCTGATTATTTGTGTTAGTTACTTTTTTGGCGTTCTTTTTTCTTGGTTTTTCTGCCATGCCTGAGGTGAGAGATGATGAACTTTTGGATTTGACAGTACATGGTACGCCAAATTCGGCTACTACTACTTTGAGTGAGTTACTCATGGCCACTTTATTGGATATCAAGAGTTCCTTGAAGATTTTAATGCAGAGGTCCAATGAGAACGAACGTTTTCCAATGACTAAATCACGCTCGGAAGATCAACTGAGTCCGAACACTTCTTTTTTTGAACTGGACACCGTTGTCGAGACCGAAGACAAGCGTGAGAGGGATTATTGCCAGGCTGCGGCGTCTCGTCCACGAGAGAAGTCTTCTTTGGATTATCATGTCGGTCACAGAACAATACAAGGTTTTCTAAATGAAATTCAGAATCCTTTCGGCAATTCAGGTAAAGACAAACGTGATTTGAACCATATTGACATCAGTAACAAACGCAATTTGCTTGTGAGATTGTTAAAGAGACATCATTCTCTGGACTTAGAAAACAGTTATTTTAGACACTGCATTGATTTGGGGATAGTTCCCAAGGGCCTTAGATTTTTTAAATGCCCTAACGGAGTCACCAAAGCTTCGTCTTTCTTTAAAACTTTAACTAGTTTTTTCAACACCGCTGGCATGAATTTTTTAAATTTGCTAGTTGACAATAACATTACTAAAATGGCTGATTTGAAAGTTGAAATTATTCAGTTGGAAAATGAACTTAAGGAATTGTTGGGTGAGATTAAGGCTGGAGAACTTCTAGCTGTCTTGTACAAGGAATTGGAACAACACACTGCTGAGGTCATCAGCCGCAAACGGGTTAAAATAACCCGTGATACTATCGCTTACGATAGCGGCACAGCATATGATAACTTTGCGAATAAGGACTACCAAAAGGCATTAAGAGGTGAAACAAATCATCGTTTCACCTCCAAGCAGCAGACCTCTCATGCCTTTGGTCGTTCTACTATTACTTCTAAAGTATCTGATTCAGTCGGGGCCAACAGTGACGGTGTGGCATGTAATCTCAAGCATTTTGAGAACAATTTAATCAGAAATGATTCTGACAGGCGACTGACTAAGGAGTCAGGCGTTGACTCCTTTAATGCCAAGAACTTCTCAACTGACGATGTAGTCATAGAAACTGACGAGACGGACACTGAAACCAACGGGCAAGACGTTAATGCTGAAGGGTCAGTTCGACCTAAAGTCAAAACCAGTAACAACATAGTGGGAAATATCAACTCTGGTTCCAATTCTCATTCCACTTTTTTAAACAAAAGGGGAGGCCAGCATCAAAGGAACACTGTTCTGACTCGCAGTCGGACCTTTCTGGGGTCCAGTTCTTCAGCGGACGAAACTTAGAAAGGACTTTTGACCAGTTTAACATCATTAATTTGACAGAGCATTGTTTTTCTGAAAGTGAGCTTAATGTTTTGAAGCATGGTTTGAATTTCATTCCCACCTCTAGGGCAAATTTAACCAACACTATTATTGACATTAAAAAGTTCTCTAGAAAATTGAATGTACAATACACACTGCATTTTTTAACTAGGAAGGGACAACCTCAAAAGTCTTTGGTGAAACCTTCTACATTTACCCCTCATTTGCATAACACAATTAGAGTATTTGAGGAACAATGTATTGCAGATGTTAACAAAGTTTTGAGTGTAAAGAGGCATGTAGTTGACAATTTAACTAGGAATGAAAGGGTTGCCCTTACGAACCTGAAGTCTTTATGCCATCGCTTCAGGTTCATGAAAAGCGACAAAGGGGGCAACATTGTGATAATGGATCAGAATATTTACCAGACAAAAATGTTGGAAATTATTAACAATTCAGAGGAATATGAAAGCATTACTCTTTTTGATTATAAACGTAGGGTGCGTTTAATACACTCTGAGTTGTATGGTTTATTCATGACAGGAGACATAACGAGTGAGGTGTATGATTTTTGCGTTGTGGCAGAGCCACGTATAGGGGTGATTTTTGGAATTCCAAAAACCCACAAAGATGTTAACAATCCTCCACTTAGGCCGATAGTTTCATGTCCACATTCCATCACTGAAGGTATTTCCTTAGTGATCGATTTGATTTTGGGTTCTATTTTAGTGAGCGAACCATCTTACGTCAAAGATTCTTGGCACTTTCTGAGCAAAGTTGGTGTTTATTTACAGGAACACGTTTTTGATCCTTCCAAGCATGTCATTTTCACAGTTGATGTTATTTCTTTATATACTTGCATCCCCCACTTGGAAGGAATTGATGCAGTTTGTGAATTTCTAGCAAGAAAAGGTGGCAGATTTACAGCTGGAGCTATTTCAACCATTAGGTTATTTTTAGAGTTAATTTTAGAAAACAACATTTTTCTTTTTGGTAACAACTATTACAGACAGAAGAAGGGGGTAGCGATGGGGTCTCCAGCAGCCCCCGCTTTTGCAAATCTAGTTATGGCTTTTTGGGAGTTTGAGGCGTTACCCATTTTGAAACACAAATTTAACATCCAGTTTTTTTGTCGTTACATTGACGATTTATTTTTCATCATTGAAGGTGATTTCACTGTAGTCAATGAGTTTTTCACAGACATGAATTTCATCTCTGACTATGTGAAATTCACTTTGGGAAACGTTGGTACCACAGTGAATTTTTTAGATGTATGTTTATACTGGGATACAGATGAAGAACGTTTACACAGTAGGATTCACCGCAAGGAGACATTTACCAATGGGTATTTGCACCACTCCAGCAACCACCCTAAACATACCATCAGGAATATTCCTCGAGGGCAGTTTATACGAGCGAGTCGGATGACATCCAAACAGCTTGACTTGACAGAGGAATTTCACACTGTTTTGTCTTTATTCCTACACAGGGGGTATGATTTTCAGGAATTAGCATTAGCTAGTGAGGAAATACTTGGCAAACGTGATAGTATTTTTAAACCTATCATTGATTTTCCCAGTTCCATCAACAGCAGTCAGTACCAGAATGGACAAAGGAGTGGCTACAACATCGATGCCTTGTGCTCCTTTGACACCAGTTCTGATGGATCTTTGATCAGACAGATTGTTGTTGACAACTGGAAGATCATTAATGGTAATGAAGACATCAGAAGGATTTTAGGTGAAGGTCCTAAATTCGTCTTCAGGAATAGTCACAACTTAAAGGGAATTTTGGAAAAAAGCACTTTAGTGCCACCAACTATTAATACTAACAAGATTGGGATGCATGTTTGCCATAGTTGCAACATGTGTCGATTTATTTCAGAGGGACCTTACATTAAAATAGACACCTTTGATAACACCTTTAAAGTACCCTGTTATGCTGATTGCAAAACAAAGGGGGTGGTTTATATTGGTCAATGTTCCGGTTGTTCTGCATACTATATTGGTATGACTACTCGTTGTTTAAACATTAGAATCAGAGAGCATCTTTATAGTATCAAAACGTGTGATGAAAATAATGCCTTGTATAAACACACCAAAATTTGTAATGGATATAAGAAATTCTTGTTTTCAGTTTTAGAAGTTGTGCATGCTGATCTCCGGGCAGGAGATTATAAGAATTTTTTAGAACAGCGTGAAACCATGTGGCAGATAAAACTCAAATCGGACAAGTTCCCTGGCCTTAATGATTACATTAACATTAAATGTTTTTTTAAAATATAGGAAACTACAAGTGAATAAGGGATTGGATTCTTTTTGTTTTTTTTAAAAACAGAATGTCTTTTTAAAATAATTGGTTTGATTGATTTTAATTAAGTTATTGCTTGTTAATTGTTTGGTTATTTAAATGCATTGAATCATGGTCATTTTGTATTCTGAAGAAGTTTTTACGAAAGCGGGTATTAAACTACTGGTTACGCTATTTACTGGGTTTCATCTTTCATTCAGGCTGATTATTTGTGTTAGTTACTTTTTTGGCGTTCTTTTTTCTTCATCTGACTTGCTTGTTGACCAAAGAATCTTTGGTATGTCACACAAGGCTTTTTCTTCTTCTTCTAATAAGAATGCTAATCAGCTGTCTTCACTAGTTTGTAAGTGTACAGCTGGATGTGTCTGTGTTAGCCAATTCAATTTCTGTTTTTGTATTCCCTGCTCTGATAATTCTAAATCAGTTTGTTTTTCCCATCTTGTTACTTTTTCTCCTAAGTCTGCCCATTTCATATTCTTATTTTTTGTTAAGCTGACATGCGGTAGTCGATTAGATTTGTACAGTGTCAGGAATTCCTGAGGTAATGAACAGCTTACCACACTGTTTCCCTCAGTATCCCAATACAAGGTTCGTAATACTAATCTGTTAGCAGGATTTTTGAATAATTCTTGCTCATATTCTTTATCAGGTCCTGGCATGCTACAGTAGTATAGAGTACAGTGTAACAAATGCTGTTGGTCAGTGTCAAGGGAGGGGGCCTTACTGATGGCTACATTCATCAGTTCCTTGGTTACTGCCCCTGGACCAGTCGTAACTAGGTCCTGGCTGTACCAGTAAAAAGTCTCACCCTCCGTCGCACTACCTAAAGTATCCATTTGTCTTTGTGCCTCCATACCCTGCATAGTGGGAACTACCGCTATGCCAAATATCTGCATAAGATCTCTTCCCAGTAAGTTTACTGGACATTTTGCAGAAACTACAATTTTACTTTTCTGAGTCATACCTGAAACAGGGTCAGTTATTGCTATATCATGGGAGAGTGGCTCCTATATAGCTGTCCGCTTGCTGCTTTTACTAATATATAATCAGGTGATTCGGAATATTCTGGTAACTTGGAGGTGTATCAAAGTTCGTGACGCTCCTGAGTCACACAGGAATTTTACTTCCTTCCTCCACCAGAAGTGTAACTTCCGGTTTTGTGTCTGCCAGATAGAGCTCCAAGCTCAGTAATGCCAAATCTAAAATTTCACTTTCTTCATCCTCTACATCTGCTTGCACTTCCTCTGTTCCTTCTACTACATTTACATTTGTCCTTTGTTTGTTAGCCTTTCCTGATGATTTCTGACTTTCATCACTATCACATAGTCAGTCCTCATCACCCTTACTTTCTGTAGGCACCTTTTTATTTAGCCTGCAATCCCTTGCTAAATGTCCTTTCTTCCCGCAATTAAAGCACTCACCTTTCTTTTTTCTCTCTTCAAAATCTTCTGACCGTTTGTCAGATTGTCTATTTCCCTGGGCATTTTTCTTACCCTTTTTACCGGACTGTACTACAAAAACCTCAGCTCCGTCTTCAGCAGTGAAGACTTGTGTCTTCTTTTTCTTTTTACTATTAAAGTGTCTTTCAGCATGTCTAGCATATTCAAGTAAGGCTTGTAGCCTACTTGTTTGATGATCTATCATTTGCTTCGTAATAAAGCTACTGATAGGTGCAATGCAACCTTTCAAAAACGCATTTTTCAGTTGCTGTTCATACGAGGTATCATGTGTCTGATTTTCAGGAATAGCCATACCACTATGGTTATTGAAACATTCCAATAATCTACCATAATACCCATCTACAGTTTCATTCTCTTGTTGTATGCATTGGTTAATGCAAGTCCAATCTGCTCTAGGTTTCCATTTTTCGGAAATTCGGTCTGTAAGACCTTTTACTCTGTTGTCTAGCTCTGCATCACTATGTGGGAGTGGTTTAAGCTCTGCATTACGAGGATTCCAGGTGCCACAAATCATGTGCCAGTCTGGACCCACAATTTGTCTAACTACCTTTTCTACTTCTTCCCCATTCAAGTGGTAACTTAGTCTCATACCTTGTAAATCTTGTAAAAACTTTGTGTAATTAACTTTTGGATGGGGGATTCCCTCTGTAGCTTTCCGAATATCTTCCGGTGTCCATGGTCTGTACACTAGAAGAGTTGGGTCCTGCCCTTCCTGTCCTGCCTGAGGATTTGGTACCTCGATTAGTGGACAGATTTCTTCCTCACTTTCCTCTAGTGTGCTTCTCCCTATTTGATACAAGTCTGTGTCCCCAAGTGTTTTACGTGTCCGGGACCTAGTTTCAATAGGATCTCTAACAAATGGTTTTAGTGTTCTTGTGACATAAGGATAACGTGGAGGTGGACCAGCTTGTCCTCCTGCTTCATATCCTGAAAAAGGCATCGGAGGGGGCGGGGGAGGAGGAGCCATCACTATTACCATATTATTATCCTCTTTATCTAAAAATAACGTCTTAGCATTTTTAGTTTTTTGTTCCCTTCGGTTTACTTCCTCAATCCACCTGTGTGCCTGAGGAATGCCTAATCGTTGCTGTTTTTTTGCCTGACCTTCTGCATCAGATTTAAGTTGTTTTAAAAGTTTAACTAATGAAATTTTATCTAATTTACCATCAAATCCGTATTTATTAACCCATTTTGTATAATACCTTACATTATCAGCCCGTTGTAATTGCATATATTTTGTGTCTTCAGTTAGGGCCGGATCTCACGATGTTTTAGTGCACTGAATTCCAATACTAAAAGAAAATGTTACGTAACCCTTTTCACCATGTGGTATTTCAGTTCCTTATACAGTTTATCTAGAATAACTGCCTACCTTATTCTGTTTCCCTGATCTCTGACAAAATATACAGTCATTTCCTTTTGTCCCTGATCTGTATAACAAATCTTCTGACAATAGTATTTACTGCAACCTAGTCCCTGATCTAAAACAGAAAAAAGGCAAATATCTTCCTACCTGAGCCTCCTGAGTCGACCAGTTCGA